>NW_015115589.1:16936-26970 GCF_001443285.1 Poecilia latipinna
TAAAAACCATTATTTGTCATATTTGCATACATAAGGTTGAGAACTAATAAAAAAAAAATCGGGGAAAATTAAAACCCATTTTGTCCCTATTCTCAAGAATCACTGGATAAACATAATGCAAAGCTGGTACAGATACACTTGCACCACAAAATAAAACCACCTGAAAAGGCAGATAACTGTGGTTCTAGAAAGTACTGACTCTGATGAGTCGAACAAATTCAGATTTTTGTTTGTAGAACATTTTGAAAAGCACGTATCACTGAATTATGTTCGGCAGAGTGAATGCAGGAACAAATGTCTTATAAAACATATTCACACTCAATTGTCTTTTTAAGAGAAAAAAAAAGACTTGAAATTATCACGTCTTCTCCAAAAACCATAAATACACACGAAGTGGAGCTTGAGATGGAACATTCCAGAAGAAAATACACTTCTCAGCTTTTCATGGCAAAAGTAAAAGTATTAAAGACAAACTCTAAGGTGTCATTTTCTTCTTATAATTCCACCTACGTTTCAAAAGATTCAGAAGAACAGTGGTCATGGTTGCTAGGGAACCACTAAATTTAGGACGGTGGAGCTGGGTGAACAGAAGACGCGCCCACGCCTGGCTGGCTGGCGGATGTTTTGATCTCTGCTGTGTTGCCTTCAGTCTCCACTGACTATTTTTAGCTCTTTGGGTTTGAGAGGATGAAGGTGTGAAGCAACGCAGCAGCAGAGGTTCACAGTTAAATGGAGCACGTCTTTGTTCCAGCACAAAAGGGACGCAGGGAGAAGACGGAGGAGGGAAGAACGAGTCCTGGTCCTCCAAAAGGCTAACAACACGTCGGCATGAAGGAGACTGAGATCTGTTCATATATGTTATGTTGGATGTTTAGGTCATATGTTGAATTTTTTTTCAGGGGTAAACAACACAGTGAAAAGCCTCAATTTCATGTTCATATGTGCTTCAGCTTGAGTTCAGCTACGGTCTGACAGATAACATGTTTGGTGAAAGCAAAATATTGATTGGCATCAAAATAAGTCCTGCAGCTCTAAGGCAGGAAGCCAGGGCATCAAGTACAAAGGTTTCCATGGAAACGGCTTGAGCAGGAACAAATCTATGGCTACAATCACTACATCTGAGTTTTTAACGGCAGTCTGAACGGTCCAGTCCAAAACCAAAACTCAGACCTAAACCACGTCCATATGTGGAACTAAACTTGTTTTCAAACAGGGGTGCACCGAGTTCCTTAATTTTGGGAGAGCAGTTATCGGCCAATACTTAAATATGAAGTCGATCTTATTCAGTGATCCTATCGTCTAAAAATCAGCCACTATCCTCTTTAGCTCTGCTGTTACAGGTTTGACTGTTGGCCCCGCCCACCGGGTCGCATCTGCATGTTTGCGGTTAACAACAGTCACCCCACTGTTACCAATTCAGCAACTTTTTTGTTATGTTTAGCAACATTTCAGACACAAAAGAAATCTGCATCTGCCAAATCTAAACTGGCAGGTTCAGACTTTGTAAAGATCGGTAACCAGCGATTGGCCAAACAACTGCGATCGGTGCATCCCTAAAATTCAATTCAGTAAAATTCATAATCTTAAGAATGCTCCTCACAGATTTGCCTTCTTATTTAGATTTGTGGCGACTAACGTGATGCGCCTCAAACGCCTGGGAGTCACTCACATCCTGAACGCAGCAGAAGGAAACTCCTACATGCACGTCAACACCAACGCAGAGTTCTACATGGGCTCAGGAATCACCTACCACGGCATCCCGGCCAACGACACCGACCACTTCGACATCAGCGTCTACTTCGAAGAGGCGGCGGACTTTATCAAGAAGGCCCTGGCCTACAAAAGTGGAAAAGGTGCAACGTAGCAAACACAAACTCTGACACGCATCACTTCGCTAGAAATAAGATGAATCTGAAACTTTTTGACAAACGTTTTTGTTTTCACTCTGAGGTGTAGTTTGCTTTCCATCAAACTGAAATTTCTTGCTTTTTTTCCGCCTCCTCCAGGTAAAGTGTACGTGCATTGCAGAGAAGGCTACAGCCGCTCGCCCACCTTGGTCGTTGCTTACCTCATGCTTCACCAAAAAATGGACGTCCACACCGCTCTGGCCATGGTGCGGCAGAAACGAGAGATTGGACCCAACGATGGCTTCCTGCGGCAGCTCTGTCGGCTAAACCAAAGGTTGGCCGCCGAGGGGACACTGTGGAACAAATGAGAGACGCGAGTAAACAGAAATGTGTCGTAGGAAAATGAAGTATGCTCAGCTGTACTTTGTTTGCTTTCCGCTTGTTTGAAGCTTGAGTGGCCCTCAGGCCGGTGAGGGAAAGCTCAGAACAAAGTGAAACGTTTTGACCGAGGGTGATAACAGGAAGTGTTGTATCTACTGTAGATTAACACATACACGCACACACTCTGCCCTGTGTTGTGTCTTAGTTATACTGAAATGAACATACCTCTGGGTCATACACTAGCCGACTCACGTGACCCATTCAGATTAGGTAAAAAAAAAAATCTCAAATTTTTTATCGTGGTGTGAATTTAAAAAAAATTCTTCCAGACTTTCTACTTTACTTCAGCTAAATTGGAAAATTCACCTATTCATTTATGAAGAGTTCTAATGACGACAAAACTAAAATAATATATGTGTACTGTCAATAACTCAAAGTTAGGTTAGGTGAGTTTGCATGAAATGACCATTTATCATAAACATTGCTTATAACTTGTTTAACGTAGAACGGGTTAACTATTGTTACATATTCTCTAAATAACAGATTTATTACAGTTCAGTAGTTCTTTATCATGTTCTGTATGGTTTGTTGTGTTTTCTTGATGATTATCAGTTTAGTTAATAGGCATATAATACAGTTATTATAAGTAGTGAGACTTTAGATAGAGTTACTGTCCCATCCAGTCTAATTTGTCCTCCACCCTTCTAGCCATGGGCCCCTCATGTTGGCCCCTGTCCTGCTAACACTGCCTACTGTCTCAGTCACAGCCCCTCCCACTGTGATTTGTAATGTGGAAAACTACAGGATTTTATTACAGTATTTTTGTCTAATGTCTCTTCTGGACTCTTTGAACAGTATTGCACTCACGTTTAGAAATCTGCCTCAGACGTATTTCTGAATTATTTCTTGTGGTTTCTGTGCTTTACAAAGAATTTATCACTTTTACACAGAAAACAAAACAGAATTTATATTGATGAAGAGAATGTAAAACAAACAATATTGTTTTGAGTTATAGAATTAGATGAACGCTGAAATTGGCCTGGTAACCATGACAATAGTCATTTTAAGCTCAACTGCATTCACGGACAAAAATATAATATTGAATAAGTATAAAATTGTCATGGACAAGGAAATATGTATGGGGAGAGAAAAATTAGTAAATCGTAGCTTTTTGATGTTGGTCTGGCCATGAAACAAAAAATCCTTAAATTCTTTGCTTAAGAACACGTGCTTTTTATAAAATACAAATTAATTAGATTATTACTATAGTAAATGAAAAAAAATATAACATTGGTGCACAAAAGACACACAAAGAATAAAAAAATGAGTTTAAGCCATTTTTATACAAAGAATCTAGTAGACAATGCCTTTTAGCTTAGCATAAACTCTGCATTTTGTAGTTTGCGATAAGCCAACAAGCCTAAAACCAATGAAGTGTTTAATGGTGACATTAAACACAGAGTTTAATGTTGTAAATATCACTCTCCAAAAACAACAAAATTATCCTAATTGTGTAATTAGGGTTATTAATAGCTAAATAATTCGAATAAAGAAATGACTTTTAGCTTAGCGTAAGTACTGCGTTGTTGTGTTTGGGTAATTAGCCTAAGTAGCCTAAAACCAGCTTTGTGTTTGGTGTGAAAAGATGAGAAGTGTAGCAATTTATTCCTCTAGCTCTAAAATTTCTGTAAATATGTAAGTACTGTGTATCAGATTAGTTCTTAATTAAGCTGTTGTAGCTTAGCTTGAACATTAGGTTTTAGAGTCTGTGTTAAGCTAACTAGCCTAAAGGCAACTTTGTTTTTTGTGCTTTTGTGCTTACGCATAAGAGAGGTAGCTTTAAAAGCCAGTATTTCTAATAATATTAACATAGTTAACTGTTCACTAATTTGCCAACTACTAAGTAAAATGTCAGTTAAACACCTGCAATAAGAAAAGGATTCCCATACAGCAGTGCAGCTCTACTTCGAATGTAACATCACTGCTGCCAGAATGTCAGAAAGTCAAACTGCAACTTTTTAACTTTTGCATAGTAGAGTGTTTACATGTTTGTATTTTTGACATTTTAAATGCAGTTTTATATTGTTAAGTTGCATGCGTTGTGATATTTGTCAGCCAAAGTGTTGCTTACAGTCCTTAATGGACACACTTGTGTCTCTGTGTGTTAATGTGCATTACTGAGTGTGCATTATTTGTCACAGTGAGCACACTGTGACAAATAATGTCACTATTGTCACTAATGTCACTCTATTGTGCCTATATCTTGTGAATCATGATGTACTTTACTGCTGCTGTAGCCTAATTGGTCAAATCAGAAGACTTAGATTTTGACTCAGCTTTGATGAAGTTCACTTTATCTGATGACACTTGGGATTGTGATTGTTCTCTTTTCAAACATAAAATAATAATTTAAAAAATACAGTCTTGTTTAATTATTTCTTCTATTTTGATTTATTTTATTTTATTTTTTTACATTTCCTTGTTCACTTTTTATCCATAAAGCGAGGCAAAACAGGTATTAGTCTTCCATTGTCAATTTGTTTGAAACTTACTACACTAGAATTTGACAGGTCGACTTTATTCAGTTTTGAATAAAGTCGACCTGTCTTTCTCACTGTCTACGTTTTAATGATGTAAAGCCCCCGGAAAACGTCCCAGTTAAACGACGTTTAACTAAATTTCTACAGGGTTTAGAGTCCCAGTTGACGGCGTTTCAACTAAAAACATAAAGGTTGGAGTCCTTGTCAAACGGTGGTTTTGACTAAAGTCCCAGAGGGTTTGAGTCCCAGTTAAATGACGTTTAACTGAAGTCCTAAAAGGGGTGCGGGTTTTAATGTTTTTATCTTTTTTAATCTTTTTCAAAATCTCTTTCTCTTTCTCACTGTTTATTCAATGTCACACTGTTTTTATTTTAATTTTGTAAAGTATTTTGAAATGCCTTGCTGCTGAAATGTGCTATACAAATAAAATTTGATTGACTGATTGGTTGAAAATAGCAGGACATGACTAACCATGTTGTCCTGAAGAGGGCGATACAGGATTGCTTTGGTTTTGCTTGGATCAATACATTGTGCCAAATAGTCCATGGGCCAAAGGCCAAAATTTCAAATTTTGGTCCATCTCAGGGCGGCAAAGTCTATCCATTTATTTTTTTTTATTTTTTTTTTTAAGATACATGTCTCTAGATAATATTTTGGTATGAAAGTCCTTCCAAAGTGGTAGCTGAGTCATCGTTATCAGCTCATATGGATAAATTCTATTTTTGAGAAACTATTTAAAAAACTGTTTGGTTCTCGAATGAGACCCACAGAAAAGTGAAAAGTAAGAGCTACTTCTCAGTCCGACGCTCCAAACAATGGCTGTAAACAGCATAATGAGAAGCACAGACGTGCTGAAGGCAGAGTGTCAGAAAGAGCAGGAGCTTCTTAAAGAGACAAGCCCAATTTCAAGGCATTAAATTACAAATTTCTTTTAACTTACTTTTTGATCTACAGCAATTTGGAACAAAAGAAGCTACTTGACAGTGCTATAATATGACTCTATACTGCTTCTTTAAAGTAATTTATGATACACAAAATAAGTTTATCATAAACTTATAACTACTCTCTTCTTTTGTGACTGAAGCATTAATAAAATCCTGACGATGAAGGTATTACTACTTTGAGTCCGCCACTAGAGGGCAGACTAGTACTTCAAACGGATCTTATCGATGCCTGCGACTTTATCAAGGTCTCTTGTTCATTAGAACGATCCCATCTCCCCTGCATTAAGCCTGTTGATGTGTGTAATTCAATAAAACATTCTCCATTGCTCTAATCACACACTCTCATATTTCGAGCGTATTTCTTATGTAACGGAATTTCACTGAGCGGAACCAAAACTCAAAGTTTTAACAGGATCCATGATATCTCTTATTAAACACATGTGTGCATCTGCAGGACCCTTGACGTACGCTCACCTCTGCCCTCCCTCCTGTGTTATCTCTACCCACCCAACTGTTATTTGGCTGACCGAGTTGAAGCAAGGACATGTCTGCCAGGGTAGCAGGGTAATGCTCTTACGTAACACCAGTCTACATGAATGGATCAGCGGGGTGGGGCAGCCACGGGGTTTAGTGTCCGATCTATTTTTGGGAAATTCTTCTCGAACTGATAGAAATACATTAGCTCATAAAGTGGGCCGCACACAGCCAGTGGGCCAGTTATCAGAAAACGACCAGACGATGAAATGACTTTAAGGCTGCAGTATGTCACTGTCATAACTAATATTTGTTCAGACATTTATTGAAACTGTCACTATATGACAACAATATGGTATGAGACAGATAATCTGCGAATCAAACTGAGCTCCTCTGCCAGTAGTTCTAACTAGAAACAACCAATCAGAGCCAGGAGGAGGAGCATCTTAGCAGAGCTTGTGGATGCTAATACTAATTAGCATGGCAAGGATGAAATAAACAGTTCTCCTTTAACAATGAGTTTTGTTCCCACCATTAGCACATTTAGTAGTGTGCATGAGGGTGATTGACAGCGCCAAGCCCCTCCCTTCTGGCTCTGATTGGTTGTTTCTGGTCAGTGAGTTTCTTCAAACAGCAACAGCAGCTGAATAAATACATAAATTGCTTGACAAATTAAAACAAGCTCAATAATTTCTATTTACATGATTTGTTTTTCTCTTTTCCCTCCTTCTACCAAAAACTGGATGACAAACGTCTTCAGATTGGTGTTTCGATTTCAGCTAGTCTCTCTTTTTTTCCTAAAGGACAATTCTGTTTACAGAGATGTCACAATTCGTTTTATTTGTTGTTTCTGTTGTTTTGCTCATTTATTTTGAATATTTAAAATGTCCGGTGTAAACGGTCATTAAAATTTAAAGTTTATTGATCTTGGAAAATGTGTTCTTGGGTTATTAGTGATCATATTTGAAAATTGTCTCAAAACAACAATATTATTGTTTATCACAATAACTTCTGGGGCAATTTATTATCCAGCAAAATGTATTACCTTGACAGGCCTAATCATGACACGGTGATATGTTTTGACATATTTGTTGGAACTATTTTTTAGTTAAATTTACATATTGCAGCATTAATGTATAAGCAAGGGTATGTTATGTGAAAGAATCGATCATTCATGCTAATCTGCAACATAAAAAAACTCAGAAGCAATGTCTACTAAAACCCGCTCTATCAAACCCATTTTAGGGATTCCCTGGAAGCATTTTTCCCTTACAGGAAAAATCTGTAATGGATGTCCTGGCCTGTCAGACTGCATCTCTGTGCAGGGGTGTGAGCCTCTCTCACTGGCCCTCCACACACACACACACACATATACACATGCACTCACGCACACACACACACGCACACGCACACACACACAGCAGTCTTTATGCACACACATGCTATCTGTGTCGGTCTGGGCAGAGACGGATTTTTGGATTGGTGGAGAGCAAAGCTGCTCACTGTTACATCATCTCCACCACAACAAGCTAAGAGCAAATTTGACGTCGCCTGGCTGCCATGACGGCGAAGGTTTGGGAATAATTTAGCCGTCTGCCTCATTAAAACGTAATCAGTTGGGTAGGTTCATGCACACTTTTGATTATAAATGTAAAATTACCGCCCCCTCCCCTCCACCCCCAAAATAGTGTTGGTTAATATTTCAAACATGTTGAAACTTTCACTTAAAGCGCCTTGGTTCCCTTTCTGTAATGTTGTGTTACTGTTGGTTTTATAAAGACTTAGATGACTGACTGACAACTGGATGCAGGATCATTCATGTCTGCCACCGATAACAGATATAGAGTGTGTGACTTAATATGTGGTTTAATGGAGACGTTTGTGGATTTGGTCCCTCTAACAATACAAACTGGAGTTTCTCTGATTGGAAAACTGTTGGCTGCAGTTAAAGCTGGAAGTCTTTTAGCTTCACATTGCTACAAGATATTTACATCTAGAAACTGAAATTCTAGCCACAAGTCTTTGGACTTTGATTGAACCATTCTAACATGTGCCAATGCTTTGGTCAAACACATTCCACTGTAGCTCTGGCTCTCTGTTTAGGTTCAGTTTCCTGCTAACAGCTAGCCTGACTGTTGCCTTCCTACACAATTCTGCTTGATTCTCATCTCCTTCCAGTGCTCAGTCTGGGATTTCTCCCAGTGACCTTGATTTGTCCAGTAGAAATTCTACCTGGTCAATCAGTAAACAGAAGGATAAGTTTTGAATGATGACGTTGATTTTCTGAGCTGTTTTAGAATTGTAATCTGGAGGATGGTTGTAAACAATGCAGGGAATTTCCGGTAAGCTTCATAGCGTCATATATAGGCCACGAGCAAACCTCAATAATTGGGTAACAATAACATTTTAACAGACTCCACACCTCCAACATCGTTTCTCATCAGCAGGTGGTCCAGATCTTTTGGATGAAGCAAAGTGTAGAACAAAGTGCTGATTTTTACCAGGCTAGCTAAAAGCTAAACCTTCATCCTTCCTCCTTCAACTCTGACCGTCTTCACACTCCCTTGTTAATAAAAGCCTTCATACCGGATGAGGCTACCACCACATGACTTTGGGGACGGTGTGTTCAAGGTGATGTGCAAAGTTGGTTTTCCTATTTAAACGTTAAATGTTGCCCTATTCGTCCTCTTGTCTGCTGTGTTCCCTCTACATGGTGTGTGACAAACAACAAGCAGGACGTCTGTCTGTCTTTCCACTATCACTTTCTTCTTGTCAGATTTGTGAAGTCTCCAGCCAGCAGCTGTCCTAGAAACTGATTCTCAGATCAATGCTGTGCTTGTCTGGTGAACTGCTCCCTTCAGGTTGGGGGTAACTTGGCATCTTGTCTCTGGTTGATGAAAGGATCAAGCAATGGACAGACGGATTGAGGTCTCATCAACTGTGACACAGGCACTGCTTCGCACTGTTGGTGTGTAGGAAAAGCTGAGTATGATCAGACCTTCATGATCTGATCATACTCAGCTTGGTGGTTTGGAGCCAGGCTGTCTTATTTCCATTTTTAGACGATGTGACATTTTTAAACTCTGTGAAATGTTCAGAGTTTGGGAGGTGAACTTTGAAGCCAGTTTGGTGCTGGATTTAATTTGGGGGTGTCAGAATAAAGGAGGGAGAATATAAACTCAACTTTCAATGATCTTCATAGACTTCAAAGTAAGCAAGTGAATGTAAGGATGTGGGTTAATGACTGATAAACATCTGCTTTCAAATCACATCAGAATGCAGAATAATTCCAAACCCTGAAGATTCTTGGCTCCATTAGGAGGTTTTAGACCAGTGGTCCCCAAACTTTTTCCTGTGAGGGCCAAATAACTTTTCCCTTCTCTGGTGGGGGGCCGGAGATTGTTGATTGGGTGTGGGGGGATGCGTTTCTTGATTGATTTTTACCGAGAAAGCACATGGGCAAAACCCATGAGTGAAACGATCACTGGGACTGACTAGTATATATTCCATTGAGGGAAAGTAACTTTAACATATTAATTTCTCATATGTTAACATAAAGGCTCGTTTTGAAGTATAAGCTGCTACTTACAGGCTTCAAAGAACTCGACCTGGAATGCGGCGTTCATAACAGACGCGTGTGTTCATCTGCTCTACCGCTAGCAAACAACCGTACTGATTAAATAACATAAAAGTCAAGCAGTTCCCTAAAAGTCCAACAGATGGCAGCAATGCGCCCCACAGTTTACCGGACACACTTCCTGCTAAAGAGCCCCCTGGTGGTTGAAGAAAAATCCACATATAAACCGGAAAATACAATAAATGAAAAAAAAAAAAAATCTTAATGCTCT
>NW_015115589.1:31082-32753 GCF_001443285.1 Poecilia latipinna
ATTGTTCAGGGGGCCGGACCAAATGTGGAGGCGGGCCGGATCCGGCCCGCGGGCTGTATTTTGGGGACCCCTGTTTTAGACCAATAACATCTCATCTCATCCATTATCTGGGATCAGAATTGAAACAGGAAGTGTTGTCATACATATTGATCATGTTGTTGCCAACATTCATTACGTATTAATTGTGTGATGGCAGTGTTGGGTCTCTGTGGGTTGATAATGTACACTCACTGTTCAAACAGCCAGTCCTTCTCAATAAAACATTCTCCATTGCTCTAATCACACACTCTCATATTTCGAGCGTATTTCTTATGAAACAGAATTTCACTGAGCGGAACCAAAACTCAAAGTTTTAACAGGATCCATGATATCTCTTATTAAACACGTGTGCATCTGCTAGCTAGCTAGCAAACATTTGAAACATTTAGCTTGTTAATAGTTAGCTAGTTAAATATTTAGTTTGGAGCTATTGTATTTAGGTTGCTTGTTCAATATATTTATTTTGAAACGATGACATCCAGAAATAACTGACTTTGAAAAACGTACCTCAATTTTCTAATGACAGGCTAAATAACCTGTCATTAGCAAACTAATTTTTGATAGATTGGTTGACAAAAATCACAACAAACGGTTTCCTGTGTGATGAAAAGAGTGTAGTAGAGGTTCAGTTCTCTGAAGCCTCACAAGTATTCGGTTTAAAACATATAAAAAATGACTCCGAATACTGGAGGTCATTTAATATCTGGCTGAGCACAGTTTTAATCCCACAGCTCCATGTTACCTTGTTCAAACACAACACTTGGTTTAGCAGTTAATCCTGACCTCTAACTCTTTGTTCTCATATAGAATGTCGGCCATGATGTTTTCTAGTATCGGTTCTCAACCCACGCTGCCTCACATGTATCTACAAACTTTTGAACCTTTGCTCATGTTGCAACCATAAATGATGGTATTTTATTAGGCTATGTGAAAGACTAACAAAAAGTTCAACATAATTGGAAAGTGGAAAATCTGAAAAGTACGGTCTTGTTTTCTATGTTTTCTTGTTTTCTATGATGGCGTTTTTTATATATATATATATATATATATATATATATATATATAAAAGAGTACATTTCTGCCAGAAAACTTACATTTTCAAGAAAAACAAGGACATTTCTGAATTTGAAAAGTTGCTAGGAAAAATTCAGAAAATTTTAGATTAATCTCAACAATTTTCTAGAAAAAACTTGGAAATTTCTGAGTTTGAAAAGTCAGAATTTCTCCCATTCTCAAACTCTGAAAATGTCAAAAAGTCAAACATTGTCGGCTTTTCAAACTCAGAAATTTCCTTCTTTTTCTAAAAAATGGTCGGCCTAATCTCAAAGTTTTTCGGATGGAATTTACTCTTCTTTTTTTCTTTTCCCTAGTATTCCGTCGTAGCTTTGTGCCGGTCTCACATAAAATCAGTAGTCGGATTGATCAGACCAAAGTGCTAAATAGCTGCTGCCTTAACGGCTATGAAACCAGTCACAATTCCCCTTCAGATGCACAAAGTGGTCAGATACTTTGACGTAAGAAATGTCTCAAGCCCAATAAAAAAAAAAAAAAAAAAAAAAAATTAAAAAGGTTTTAAATTATCGGAAGTGTTTCCTTTGATTGGGCCCACAGGGGTTTTTTAAAAAAAAAAAG
>NW_015115589.1:35848-54805 GCF_001443285.1 Poecilia latipinna
AAATAGCTGCTGCCTTAACGGCTATGAAACCAGTCACAATTCCCCTTCAGATGCCAAAAATGGTCAGATACTTTGACCGAAAAAAATTCTAAAACCCAAAAAAAAAAAAAAAAAAAAAAAAAAAAATTAAAAAGGTTTTAAACTATCGGAATGCTTTCCTCTGATTGTGCCGACAGCGATTTGTTACAGAAAACAAGAGAACAACGGATCCTGTTTCCTCTGAATTGTTATCTGAGTGGCTCCAGGCCAAATAGGCTCAGCTTTTATATCAACAGCTAGAAGAGAAAAACTGTGGCTGCGTGATGAGCCCAGCTGCTGGAGCTGAGTCTCACATGATGCTCCTCTGATTCAGTAATCAGAGCCTGTGTGTTACCAAATAAAGTTATTGGAGAGACGCTGCAAGCCGAGACAACACAGTCCTGCTTTTATCACCACCGCTGCCTGAAAGAAGAACAGAGAAGCATGGAAAAGATTTTACATTTTGTCATTTTATAACAGACACTACTTTGTGTTAAAATAATTCTAAAGGAAAAGGATGCATACTGTTCAGCAGGGCAGAGAGCTGTATGACTATATTAGAGCTACTGTAGAAAAAAGGAGTACATTTCTGCCAAGAAACTCAGAAATTTTCTAAAAAGAAAAACAGGAAAGTTTCTAAGTTTGGAAAGTAGAAAATTTGATTGAATAAACCCATTTTTTAGATTAATCTGAGACATCTTTAAAAAAAAAAAACTTGGACATTTCTGAGTTTGAAAGTCACAAATTTGTTAGAAAAAACAGACATTTTGACATGACTCTCAGAACATTTCTAGAAAAAACATGAACAATTTCTGAGTCTCAAAAGTTGAAATTTTTTTTAAATTTTCAAACTCAGAAAATTCCCAGAAGTCGAAAATGAACAGAGCACATGAACATATTTGAGTCTAAACCCATTCCATCGTTCTCTGGCCTGCATGTTTAACGTCGTCCAGATGAAAGATTTTAGTGTTTAGTAGGAAACACAGCCCAACATGGAGTTTATCTAACAAACACCTAAAACCAAAGACTATGGTTCTCCTGGCAGTGACACACAGTGACATCACTAACGCCCCCTACTTTAACCATCCTTTACTCCCAACAGCAAATTTAAAGGATTTTTTCTACTAAACATATTTTGTATTAACTTGTACCGTGTACAGTTCAGTGATTTTATAATTATTATTATTTTTACATGCATGCTGTTTGTTGCTGTGGTTTTTCTGTTGTTTCTTTTCTCTCTTTCTGCAGGTTAGAGGCAGACTTCTTTTGATACTGACTCGTCTCAACGTTGTACTTCCGAGGAGTCACAGGAGACATAAAAAAATTATTTTCTTATTACAGTTTTCTAATCGTTCCCTCTGTGCTTCTTTCCCTGTAAACTTGTTCCCACCTTTCTCCTTTTTTATAATTTCACTTTTTTCCCATTTCCTTTACATCTGAAACCAATTTCTAATAAAGTTTCCCACATTTATCCTCATAGCGAAAGCCTGAACACTCCACTAGTGAGAGTAACTCTGTTGGACATCACCTCCACATTCAGAAAACCATTCAGTGTCACACTGCTGGACAGGACATGTAAAAAAACAAACGCTCAATTGATCGATTAGTTGAAACCAGTAAAACGACAAGAAACTGAAGATTTCACAATGTGTCTTTAATCACATAATTGCAGTATTTTACATTCCACATGGAGACACACTCCTGCAGGGATTGTCATATCTTCCTCCACCAATGAGAGCTCCGAGGAGCAGGGTGGGCGTCTGGGTGCAGGACAGGCAGAGACAGAGAGACAGAGGACAGGAGGACAGACGGAGCTAGAGACAGAGCCGTTTCCCCTGGGTAAGTCAGGAGGAGAACGCCTCAGCTGTTACGGTTTGGTGCAGTGGCAGAGATTAGCATCTGATTCACAGTTTGGACGACTGTAAACACGAGAGAGAGAAATCACAATTCTCTCTTTACAAAGTGAAAAAACAAAACAAAAAACAAACACCTGATTAATTCTGCGGCTTCGATTTAAAGGTTGTAAAGTCGTCCTGGGTTGGAGTTAATTATCATTTTTCTGTCAAATTAAAAACGGAGCTGGCTTCTAAAGCTGCAGCAGCCGGAGCAACTCCAGAGATCCTGGAGCAGATAAACGAGTGCTGGTGTGGTTTTCCTCCGCCGACTGTTAGGCGCTGCCAGCTCACATCTACATCACCGACGGGGAACGCTGACCCTCGACCTCAGCAAAAAGCAAAAAGAAGAGAAAAAAAAATACAGAGGAGAGAGCTGGCTGGACCTGCAGGCGAGCTCAAAGGTCAGCGGACTGAGAAGGTTACTTGGTAATCGCCACGAGTCCAACAAGCATCGTCATGTCAGCCGGAGAGAAATGCTGCTGATTTTCATCCAGACTCTGTCACCTGGAGAAATCATCTGACTGGGCCTGAGTGCATAGAAATATTTATATTATATATATATATTTAGCTTTAAATATTTACAGATATTTATATGTATAGTACAGATAGTCCACAGCAAAAGCATTCATACTGCATTTCATTTTTTAATTTTGTCCCATGTTGTCATATTGCAACCAAAAACTTCTAATGTAGTTTACTGGGAGTTTATTGTCCAGACCAACACAAATGAATGGTTCTGTGGTAAATAACGGTGGTAGCAGCATCATGCTGTGGGGATGTTTGTTTAACAACAGACTGGCAGTAATAATGCATAGTTAATACTTTTTCTATATAATTTATCTTGTAAATGTTTCTTTGTCTGTATTCCCACAGTATGATGCTGCCACCACCATGTTTCTGGTCTGGTGACTTTTTTTTTTTATTACACATTCTGGTGTTCTGGATACTATTTAGGAGTGTCAAAGTAAGCTTTTGAGTTGGCATGCACGATATATCAGCACTAAAATCGGTATCGGTAGATACTGGCCGTTTTAAAAATCATGTATTGGACCGATAAGTGAAGCTGGGCCGATATTAACAACCGATATTTATTTCTATCTTGTTGCTGTTTATCTTTGGAGGGGGAGGGGTCGACGTTGCTGGTGTAATGTTTGTCTGGTCATGTGACAGTGATGGTGATGCAGCAAAGGATTGTGGGTAGTGTTGTGATTAAGTCAGCTGTGGTTTGTTCAAGGTGTTGAAGGAGAAGTGAAACACATAATATAGATAAATATCAGCTGTAACAGCAATATAAATATTGGATATTGGTATTTCCCCAAATTTTCAAATAGGAGCAACTTATTTCCTATTTTTCAAAAAATGTAAAACTTTCACCTCCATCATGTGAAACTTGGTGCTGGTCACATGGAATCCCAGTGAAATACATCAATGTTTGTGGTTGTAATGCAACAAAGTTGTGAAAGAGTTAGATGTACGAATATTTCTGCAAGCACTATGAAGTGTAACAATACACCCATGTGAGGCACATGAACATATATCAGAATGAACGACAACAAAACAAACAAACAAACAAAAAAAAACCTCAGGTTTTTCGACAAAAGGTTTGTGATTTTTCGGTATCAAACTTTGTGTATTCTGCAAAACTTCGATGGAAACACTTTTTCTCAGCATCGCACAAGTCACGTGATCAACAGCTCGATGTTAGTACAGGCAAAAACGATGATGAAGAAGACAGGAAGTGGAAGGAGGATGATGGTCTCTTTTCCCCAAACTGCAGCATACGTAGCCGCTCCAAAGTAGGCGGGGCTTGTCGCCCCAAAGTCTGAATAAAATGTCAACATCTCGGCGGATAGATGATGAGCGCTATAAATCTCATGGAGCTGTTTACAACCATCCTGACATGATTTTTAATGACTTCTCGCGTTTTAATTCACATGTGATTTTAATTTAATTCCTTTTTTCATGGAAACACATCAATTGCAAACTTGTGTTTTTTTTCCCTGACATCAGCAGAATATCGTCAAAGATTTGCACACATTTACAATGGAAACGCAGCTAGTGAGTAGTGACCCCTAACTGCCCGAGCCTCACCATCCGGAATCAACAGATGGAGTGAAAGATGAAAACGGCAGGACGACGAGACGGAGAGGAAAAGAGTCCAGAGCGGTTCAGGATACAGACAGCATGGTTTTAGTGCAAAACAGAACCTGATAAGTCTGTGTTTCTTTTTTTTGTTTTGCAGTGGATGGCACCTGAAGACGTGGTTCACAGAGCTTTTCTCCCTGCAGGTTTCTGGAGGCCGGGTGTTCATTTCTCCGGGGAGGATTTTAGTCCATTATGTGCTTTCCAAACTGCTGAGTCACCCACCAGAGTCCTGACCCGACCGGGCCGAAACGGCTCCACCCGCCAGAACGCTGTCATGGTCTCTTCGAAGTTCATTCATTTACCGTCACTCCTTCACCCACCAGGCTGCCGTCAAGTTCTGGTTCTGAAAGAAAAACCCTGAACTCAGAGCGACTCTTGGTCCCATGTGGGCAGTTAGAAAAACAAACCAGGTGAAAGCGACAGACAGCACGTTAAAGAGGAGCAGCGCCTTCAGCAGACTGACGCTGCTGACGTATCCGTTCACAGTGGGGACGCACAGCTAATAACTGCGTTAGTGTTTTAAGTTTCAGATGTGCTCGTGTTGGGTTCTGAGGGGCGGCTCCATGGAGACGAGAGGTGAGGTAGAGTCTTGTTGGTTTCAGGCAGTTACGGGCGGAGGGGTTGAGTGGGGAGATGAGGGGGTGCTACAGGTCCCTACCAGGGATGGTGCGGCTCGGGAGGAAACAGGTCAGGGGGTCAAGATGAGAACACATGGAGACTGAGAGGCTGCTTCCCACAACTTATCAGAAAGGGCTAAAATAAATAAATAAATAAAAAGAACAAAGAAAAGCCAATGAGAAAGAGTAAAAACATCTGAAAAGTGAATGTGTGTCTGTGAGGTAATGAATCAGGAGGTACGAGTTGGGTGAGGTATTCTACATGCAGACACCCTGTGTAGGCTGGAAATGGCTGAAGAGCTTTTAGATGTTCTGAATAAAAAGTGCTTTCTGTAAACACACCGACTTAGAAATGACACTACAAGATCAAAGGCTGAAGTTTAGAACTACAATGAGCTGATGGGAACAGCGACCCAATCCTCTATGATTTGATCTAGAAGTTTTCCAAAGATGATTAAAGATCTAGTATCTTATGTCTGGCTGCCAAAGAAAAAAAAAAAATAGCTGACTGCTACATGCTTAGGTCATTTTCAAGATTTAAATTTGGGGCTGGTAGTGCTTTAATTTAAGCCATGAGAGTGTCTTCCATAAACAGAGTGTCTTTAGTCAGAGGCTTCTTCAAATTTACTGTAATACAGACTGATACAGGAGATCCTTCCTGCCAGCGACCATCACAATCTACAATAACTCTGAAGAATTTGAATGAATACAAGTTAAAATAACATTTATTTTCTTTTGGGATCAAAAAAGTATTTTTGACTTGAATGGTGCACAATTCCAGATTAAATTATCTTTTTAAATTATGCAACTGCACAGTCAGCTTCGGGCCAATTCACCAATTCATCCCTATTCCGTCCCCACTGGCAATATTTAGCATTTTTAGAGAGAGTCTTCAGTATTTGCAGATTTCAGCTACTCATGGACAGGCGCCCTCTAGTCATGCTAAACTGATAAGCTGTGTTTTAACTGCTCAGTGAAATAATTCAGTGCTCCGGTACTTAAAAGGCCTTTAAATTTACAGGCGCAGCTGAAGTATGTTTGTTACAAACGTTCTTTTGGAAATGGAGGAATAAATTAGCTCGAGCAATCTGGTCAGAGCCGTAAATAATGACCTGAAGGCCACACCGCAGGAAATATTAGCGAAACAGCTAACATTTGCTAATGAGTCACGTTGGAAATCAGCAGACAATCAATGCATTGCTTCTTTATGAAGCCATGCATTTGATGTATAAATTCATAAATTCTTGGCTTCTTCTAAAAACAAATAATAATAATGATTATAATAATGTGTTCAAAGCACTGTGCTATGTTTTAAAGTTGATCAGTTAATCTTAAATATTGATCAGATTAATGTGACATGTTTTCCTTACTGGAACATGTCATAAATAATGGAACGAGATTTGTGTCAATAAAATTTGATAAAATCTTGAAAATCAACTAAAAACAGCTAAAGTGAGAAAGTTATCAAAATTACTAACAAAAGTCACACATAAGCTGTAATTACCAAATAGAAATGTGTAGAAAAAAAAGACAAAGCTCTCCAGGGGTTATTGTAATTGTTTAAACATTTCATCAATGAGAATAAAGGAGATAGATCTCAAAAGCTTAAGATGAATAGGCTATACATTTATTCAGATTATTTGCTTGGAAATCATAAATTTTACCAATTGGGATATGCAGATATAGACAAATTTGTTCATAACCCTAAAAATATGTAAATATGATTTGAGAACCTTCGCAAGTAAAGCCCAAAAGACTGAAGGAGCACCAGTCATCTGGCCGTTGCCTTCCCACGCAACTCCGCTGAATTCTCATCTCCACTCAGGGATTTCTCCCATTGGCTTTGATTTCTCAGGATGAATTACAACAGGGCCGATCAGCGAAGGAGTTTTGAACAGCGATGTTGAGTTTCTGCACTTTGCAAATGTTCGCTATTCAAAAAGCTTTATTTGCCAAGACTGACTCAAATCAGACTCCATACATACTCACAGTTTAGTGCTTACAGAATGCACTGTGATGTTCATCACATCTAGTGACGCACGGTGATTGCTGTAGTGTCCTCGGCTATAAGACTTGTAGTACAAATAATGCTTTGTAGATTAGTGTTTTACACAAAGTTCTCTCTGAATGTTCTCTCAGCAGTTGCCAGTAGCATATGGGTAACTGTGGGGTGCATGGCTCCATATCCTCTAACTGAACTACATCTGGCTCCTCCCTGCCCACCAAATATAAATAAAGAAATACATTTGACAAGAAATGAGGTAACAGTGTTGGGGTGTTGTTTTTTTGTGCACATACATTCTGTGAGTGTGTTTCTCAGTGTGAAGGTTTGTGTGACGGAGGTAGGTTGACGAACACTCAGTGGATTGAAAGTGGAAGCTTTTGCTCTTGGAGATGTTGGGGAGGTGGGAGTTCAGTGGGATGGTTGTTGGGATTGTCAAAAGTGCCAGATGTCAGGTCCAGGACAAGAAAAAACCCTCGAAGACATGTGCTTGAGATTTCACTAAGGTGTGCTGCTAGCAAAGCCCCTCAGTTTGCATTAGGTGTGGCACCAGTCCAGCCCTCCTCATAGATGCAATTTGGATTTGCATATAGATGCACGTTTATGGCATAGTCTTGAAAAACTACCAGCTGTAGAACACCTGTTTCATGATGCTGATGAGATTTTGCTGGTGGCAGAAGGTCAAAGTCTTGTGTTTGACAGAAATGGGCAAATAACAGAAAAATGTACAGGGCACGTTCTCACAAATGAAAACAAAATCCAGTTTTTTCCTATGATGTTCATCCATGGCCGATGCTTCCTTTACTGCCAAACCCCAAGCTGCGGGGCGCGATGTCACACTTCCTGGTCCTCGAAGACTTCCAGGAAGAGTGGCGGGAAGAGTTCGTTTGGACACTCGACCTTCATGTGGAGGAAGCGGCTGGCGTGGCAGGCGCCGATCATCCGCAGGTCTGTGACCTTCATCAAGAGCTTTGGCCAGAAGTGGGGAATGTTGTGCTTACGGTAGTTAATGTAGTGCTCGAAAGCCAGTAGGTAGGCCTCCTGGCACCGCTCGATCTTCTCCACGCTCATCAGCCCCGACCGATCTGAAGCCAGTGCAGAAAGAAGAACTGGTAATACGACATGTTCACTGCAGCCAGTTCAAGTAGTTCTTCCTATAAAAGGTGATGCTGTCTCACCTGAGCTCATGAGCAGCACCGCTTGCATCAGTGCCACCTCGGAGTCATCCAAGTTGAACTGTGCCAGGCTTTTGCCCAGATCAAATATGGCGTCCGAAACCACCCCGAGCCCGCCGTTTTTCAAGTGCTCACGCTTTACGGCCATCTCGCCGCTGAGCGTCAACGTTTCGCTTTCGGGGTCGTAGCGCACGGCGGCGCGCAGTGACATGATCTCCATGCAGCAACCCTTCAGCAGGATGATCTGGTCTTCACAAGGCAGCTGGCAGGTGGACAGGAATTCAGGGTTACTGCTTTTAATAGGACAAAACCTTCATAGAACATTGCAAAAAGACAGTTAAGGCAAGGTCAACAATTTTTGTTAGAACTAAAATCAGAAAAGTGAGGTATAAATTTGTGAATTTTTGTGGGAATGGTGTGTTTGGACCTGCCCTCAGTCTGCTAGTTAGGCCCTGACAGACAGGCCTGTTGAATTGTACATTTCATTGTACTGTATTGTATAATTCACATCAAGTCATAATGCAATAGATTTAAGAAAGTGACTGCAACAGGATCACAAGTGAAACATTCTGAGTAGAACTTCATGATGATGTGAAATGCTTCTGATGATGTCGGGTTTGTGGATATCAATCTAAAGGGGGCTAGTAACAACAACGTTTTCAGATTTTTATCTGCAAAATATTTGAAAAACTTAATTTTTCTTCTTTTACTTTGCAGGTAAAACTTTTGTGAGGCTGTTATAACATGTTACGGTGGCAATAAATGCAACTCTTGTTACTGACATACCTACTTTGGCTTGTTTAGTTCTGATTTCACAACTAGTGTTTATTTAACTGAAGTGACAGGTTTGAGCACGGCATGGAAAGAGACTGCATCATAAACTGTTTCATGAAAAACAACATTTAGCATCCTTTCCTACCAACCTCTGAAAACATGGGCAGTTTCTTGGCAAAGTCAACAACGCGGGTGATGGCAGGGGTCATGATCTTGGTGAACTCACTGAAGACCTCCAGGTCGACCTTATCTCCGTCTGAAGTGGGCATCAGTTGACCATGGCCGATGTCGTCCGCCTGCAAACAGCACAATAACGCGGTCAGCAGTCAATGAGGCAGGAGAAAGAAGAGAAAACTTTGGACTAAAATACGGTTTGTCCGCTCAGAAAACTGTGGATGTAAAACCCACACAGGATGTACGAGTGTATAGTACATATGTTGAGATTTACTGACAATAAATGAAGCAGATTTAAGCTCAATTTCCTAAATAAACTAAAAAAAAAAAAAATCTGTCATTTGCACAAAAATAAACACATTGTTGATGTAACTTTTACATGTATATTCATGGACTTTTAGAGTCACTGAAGACATAGTTTAGTAATCACCTGGTTCTACAAAGCTGTAGTAAATTATATATGTACGGCATTTATTTAAGTTTACTTAATCAAGGACAATGTTACATATTAAAAACAATGCAACTGTTTTGCACAAACGGTTACTAGTCAAAAGATATTTCACAAATCTGTACAAATTATAAAAGTCCTTGGTCGGACCTTTAAAAAGGACATTTTAAATACTGACTCCTCATTTAAACTGCTGAATTGCTTTAGACAATGAATTATTTAAAAAAAATCTTTTTTGGTGAAAACATAAAAACTCATGCATGCACTCTTGAAAATTCAAACATATTCAATAAGGACTTTTTGTTCCAAAGTTTTGTTTGCACAGATCAGGGTCGTTCTGAAGTGAAGCAGCATTGAGGTTGTGAAGCAGCAGCAGCCATTGTGCTGCGCCTGCTTTTCCCACACAGTGTTTTCTTCAGACCTGAATGTCCTTCCCCTTTTTAAATCGCTGCACACAAATGTATTCAAGTGTAAAACTGCTTGCTTCTGTATTAAATGGTTGCTTGGTAACCATCATTTTCTAAACCCAGTGTATGAAGGTATCCATTGATTACCACAATATATTCAAAATCTTATAACTGGGTTTTAATCAGTGGAACCTTTTCCTGAAGCTTAGTCTTTCACTTTACTATTTTGGTACAATAAAAAGGACCTTTGGAAAGTTTTGAAATTATGACAAAGCATGTTAGTTTGCACTGTGTAATAATGGTTTACTAATACATTTAGCTGCTTAAATTTGGTAAAAATTCTGACATTGTGACAAGAATTTAACTAAAAATTTAGTTTCTGTCAACAATTGTTCTAAGTCATTGTATATGTATAGAGTTTATGTGAATATTAAAGAAGGTGATTATTAACTTAAGAATTTGGAATTCTATTAAAGTGGTTTAACAACACCACTTTAACAGTGGTGTTGTTAAACCAGTGGTGTTGTTTAAACTACCCTTAAGTGATTTAAACACTTAAACCACTTAAGTGTTGTGTTCTCGGTTCTTGAGCAGAAGTTTCTTACCTCCTTTGATTTGGTAAAACACTACCAATAACTAAGTGAATTTTAAAAATAGGCTTAAATTTCTGTAATACATCTAAGCTCTCTTATTTGCACAATCCGCTTAAATCGTTGTTGGAAAGTGAAAACTTTACAGATTTATACAGCTTTCACCATGTGTGGCGGCCCTAGAAATAAACTGTTTCTCTTCAAAGTTACAAATTACCAGAAATTTGCGCTTCTGTTTCCAGGAGGAGCCCTGGGCGTTGGTGTGCCGGTGCGCCTCAGTCACCATCCTGATCAGCTCCCACTCTGCGCTGTCTGGCTCCGGCCTGATCTGCAGCGTCCGCACCATCTCTTCCCTCTTCCTCCGCTCTCGGTTCTCTTCGATGAGGCGCCGCTTGGCCACGCGCTTGCTCTCATCCAGCACCACTGGGAGACAGAATGGGTGGAGTTAATGGGTTGGTGGTTTCATATATAGAGAGATGCAGACTTGAGTACATGGTAAAAATTCAATAAGTTCTGAGTTTGGCTTTTTACAAAGTTTTACAAAGTATCCTGAAATTATCTTATCAACAGGACCGAAAGGACCACAACCTAGCTGCTCACTGAGCTAGCTGCTCAGTGTAGTACCTAGCTAGTATGAGCTAGCTGCTCATAGCTGCACAGTGTGGTAGTTAGCCAGCAGCTCGGTTTGGTAGCTAGCTAGCTGCTCATAGCTGCACAGTGTGGTAGTTAGCTAGCAGCTTGGAGTGGCAACTAGTTAGCTGCTCTGTGTTGTATCTAGCAGCTAACTACTACATCAATATATGCCTTTAATTTTACTAAGTCAGAGGTTTGGGATGACTCACAGTCCATGGCCATGCCCACAGAGATGCACTTCTGGAATCTGCACAGCTGGCACTGATTGCGTGTGATCTTGTCAATGATGCAGCAGCCTTCATATTTACAGGTGTAAGAAGGATGGAGATTTTTCTGGATTGTCCTGCGGAAGAAACCCTGTAAGGAGGGACAGAATGAGAGACAGTAAGCACCCTATCACTCTACAAAATGTTTTTATAAAGGGGCTAGTCAGAGATGTCACAATATTTAATGACATATCTCCCAAAGCGCATTGCTGTTGTTAGCATATGATTTTGACTGAGAAAATAAGAATAGGCTCCTACTGGAAAAACTTCATTTTAAAAATGAATGCTTATAGCATTACACACATTTGTAGCTATGTTTGAGTCTCTTATTTTGAAGTATAAAAGGAAGTAGTTTTTAAATTCCCTGCAGAGAATTACCCTGGTCCATTTTGCTCACTTCTCATCTTTGCTCTGTCTGGAATTTCTCCCACTGAGCTCAATTTCTCCAGCTGGATTTCAATCAAGTCATTCAGCAAACAGAAGGAGGAGTTGTGAACAGTGACGTTAATTTTCTATGTTGTTTTAGCATTGCAGTGTCAAGGAAATGAGCAAAGTTCAGTCCGTGTTGGACACACTTCCAAATATTGAGAAATTAAAGTTGGAGCAATAGGTATGTTTCAGACGTTTAGCTGTTGTGGCCCTACTCACTACAAGGTAGTGTACAGCATGCGCAATTTCCACTCAGCTTCATTCGGCTGATGCCCAGTCAAAAGTTAGTGATTGGGTAAAATCACTAACTGATGTGTTTAAAACTCACAGAGTCAAGGAGTGGCGTGGCGCAATGGCTAGAGCAGACGCCACGCATATGGAGGCTATAGTTCCTTTCCTGGATTTCTTTGTCCCCTTCCTGTCAGACTACTGTCAAATAAAGGCAACTACTCCCAAGACAAATTCTTAAAAAAATAAAAAATAAAAAATTCAAAAATCAGAGTCCACGCGTCCAGCAAACGATTGTTTCTCAATAGCTGGAAGTCCAGACCCTCTGTACGAAGCAAAGCACAGAATAAATGGATGGTTTTTAACCAGGCTAGCAAAAGGCGAACAGAAACATCTGTTTCACCAGTCGGCTGACCATAGCATTGAGCAAGCCTGTTTATCTGGCATCATTTACAGCACATGGTAGAAAAATAAAATGTAGACAGAGTGACAGACGGGATCTAAAATTGGCCTACAGGAGCTAACAAAGGTAAAGTTAGGATCTGAGTCGTGGCTTTGTGCCGCTTGGCGCCCCATGTGAGGAGGCTATTGTCCTCTACGTAGCTGTCCTGGTTCAACTCCTGACCTCGGGCTATTTGCTGTTTGTTTTCACTTCTCTATCGGCTTTCTTTAGGCTAAGCAAAAATCAATAAATTCCACCAGTGGCACAACATTTAAAGGGCTATTTCATAGTCTGCTGTTTATTCTACTTTCTCCAGTTCAAACCTGAGCTGGATAATTCGACACTGAACAGAGAGTCTTTAAATACCTTTATGTTGTTTGTGAAAAAACAAACAAACAAACAAACGAACAAACCACAAATTGAGGCATTTTAATGTTTCTTAAATGCCTCAATTTAAGAATTGGGCATTTCTTAAATGCCCAATTAAATGTGGAAAAAGGGGGTGGGGGCATTAAGGCCATCTACGAATTAGACAAGCAATAAACAGAGACAATGTATTAGGTATTTCAACCTAAGAAGATGGCAAAGTTTTTAAACTATGTTTATCAATTAGTGAAAGTTATTTTGTGAAAATAAAAAGTTTGGAAGTCTTAGGTGTCCCCATAATGTTTTGTATCACCTGGTCTCCTGAGTTGGATGGATCATTATACGCATATCGGTAAGAATATGTCTGATGAACGACATCTGACTAAATGTCACCGCCTTTTGCTGAAATCGCTTGAAATTATTTTCCGTACGAAACAATCTATTGTGTCACAATGATGCAATTTCTCCTACTATCTTTCATGACATTGACTTTAAAGCAGGACTGAATCCTCACCGCTCCGTTACCATCGTCAAAAATCTCCAGTTTGGTCAAAGAACCTGGTTCAGAGGATTTAAGATTCAGTTTCAATAATCTAACCTGACCCCTCAACCAGAACATTTAATTTATCACTTAAGCGTTCTTTTTGCTCCTTGATCTCATCACATGGTGTCTGTGGATTCCAAGAACAGTGGAGTGATCAAGTTATCAAGCAATAACATAAGTGGACGTCTTACATAAGCTCTCACAAGAAAGTAAAGACTGTTTGACCTGAGGTATACTAGCTTACTGTAGCCTGATCTCATAGGCAGAATACAAGGAGTTAAAAGAAAGGAGTTTGCAAAAACCGTTACGGTTAAAGTCAAGAAATCCATGAGCTAACTCCTGGACGGAGAACTACAGACGTCTGGCTGGAATGTGACAAAAGTGGAAACGAGTCTTTTAAATTTGTTTAATAACCGAGTTGTAGAAACTCCACACATTCCCAATCAGCACTCTTTACTAGGTCAGTTTATCTTTTACATGAAATTTCAAAAAGGTTTTATTCACATGTAAGAGTTAGAACAAATAACTACTAAATGCATTACAGTGTATTTTAAATTCAAATTAAACATTTTAGAATTTGATCAGCTGACATGAACTGGGTTGAATATCACCGTGAACGTGAAACAAGGTGGTGGCAGTATTATGTTGTGGTGACCTCATTTTTTATAGCAGGGAAGAGTTGATGAGAGGATTACTGAAGATAAATACAGAGAAACCCAGGAAGGAAGCCAAGACAGATTCAACTAAACATTCAGATGAGCTCCAACAGAATGGTTAGATCCAGGTCTTAACTTGTAATCTAATAATTCAATTATTGAAATGATCAACTCATTTAGGAATAGTTAACTGGAATATAGAAACTCAAAAAAGTCCAGTTTCTAAAAGCACAACACACTCAGAACAGCTCAATAAATCCAAAATATGTACAAAAAAATATAATATACATTTTGCATACCAGATAAAAAAGTGTTTGGTTGGTCTGTTCTATCCCCAGAACCCCCCACCCCCGTGTTGTTGTGTAATGGATGGTTGAAACTGAAACTGCAATTTCGTTGTCTTTCTGACAATGACAATAAATTCTTCTGAATCTGCTTTAGCCGCAGATGCATCTTTTCACTAAAGGAATGCTGTTATTGCATTTTAAGTACTAAAATGTATATTTTATTAAAAAAAAGGAATTGAATTATTTTTTATTTATTTTCATTTTTGATGCATTTCTAATACTGTCTAAAAAAAAGGCTCAAATTGAAAATTTGCAGAATGTGGCAATTCTTTTCTGATTAATCAATTAATCATCAGAATAAATCAGCAGAATAATCCATTATTAAAATAATCGTAAGTTGCAGCCCCACTTAGATTGAAACAAATTTGAGTGCTTGACTGACCCAGTCAAAGTCCAGACATAAATCCGATTGAGAATCAGTAGTAAGTCTGGAAAATGTAATGCTGGCAGAGACAGATTATTGATTTAGGGGGCCTGAACGCGTGCGTGGCCCATTTGTCCTCATTTTTAATTTCCAAAACAACACACCATTTTTTTCCCCCATTTTAAAAAAAAGAGCAAAAAACAAAACACTACTTAGTTATTTTCTATTTAACAAAGTATCAATATTTAAAATGTGTGGCTGTAACATGACATGTGAGCTGTGCAGCAGTTGTGGTCCAGCCCTGAACTCCAGCGGCGTACCTTGCAGCCTTCGCAGGTTATGCAGCGGTAGTGGTAGCCGGTGGCCTTGTCCCCACACACCACGCACGGCTCATCCTTCTCCAGGTAGCTGGGGATGTATCCTGGAACAGAGACGCTAAGAGCTATAGGAGAGGAGGAGGAGGAAGAGGAGGATGAAGAGTGAGACAGGACGGGGTGACAAATAGTGCAAACGAGGGAGGAACGGGTGGATGGTGAGGAGTGCGATTGAGGATGAGGATGGGGGAGAGAGGAGGAGGGAGGGAACTGAGCGTTATCACAGGGGCCTCTGTGAAGCACCTGTACACAGGGGCCCCAAGAGACTGTGATGCAGGGTTGAACATACACAAGAATGGCATTGTTTCTCCACAGGGGGCCGTTGTCATGCAAGCTCAGGAGGTTCAGGCTTCAAGGATTCCTGAAATATTCTTTTGCTCTCAATCTTTTCTGTCATAAATGTTTTCCTGTTCTCCTTTGATCCCCAAAGCTCTGCCTTAAATGATCTAAGGCGATCTGCTCCTTGGATTGTGTAACCTCTACAGATCTATTGTGGCAGAGAGACTTTAGTATTCATTTCCACACAGTGAGACACTGCTTGAAAAGGATAAACGCCACCAACAACCTTAGGACACACAGTGAAACCACCTACACAGGGTTCTTGGGTCAAAAGAGGCTATTTGTAACTCTGTAACTGCTGGTATCATTTTTAATAGAGGACATGTCAATGATTTGGTCTGCTGAGAATGTAGTTTAGATTATCAAAACCCGGAAAGCAGAGAAGACAACAATCCAGGAAGAAAAGTTCTCATTTTTCAGAATAAAAGGGGATTTGCCAAAACTACAAAGAACACGACATATTATACCGTCAGTCAGGAGTAGCAGAGGTCCATCTAAAGCCTTTTGTTCGGCTGACAACCAGGTGTTGATCATAAGTGTTAGTTTTATTACTGTTACTGTTTTATTCAAAGCAAGAAGTTAGTTTGCAAATAGTCTCAAAGGCTAGCCTGTAGGTCTTTGATGTAAACCATGAGTTCAATCCAGGCAATTCACATAGATCAATATAAGTCAGATTTATTGTATGCCTCTGATGAGAGACTCAGAGTTCATTCACACCAGCCCTGTTTGGTTTGCTTCAATCAAATCCTAGTTCGTTTGCCAAGACAGTCCGGCTGGTTTGTGGAGGTGTGAATGTGTGATCGAAGGCAAACTCTAGTCCTCCTATAAACCTAGGTCGCAGATTGGTTGAAGTGAAACTGGGGCGGTTCCTACACTCCAGTGCCTGCTTTTGGAAGCCACCCCGAAGCAAACTATAGCGCAAGGCATTCTGGGTAAATACAACCAAAACAAAACGCCTTAGTACAGCGCTGGTGGGAGAAATGACTTGTGGTCTTTTACCAAAGACAAAAGAGAAATCATACAAGCGCTGAAAGCTGAAGCCACTTCATTTTTCTTTACACTTCATTAAGAAGGAAGTTGTGCTCAGTGTCTTCTTCAGAGGTTTTTAAGTTGATTCCTTCAGTGAGTCTCAGTGAAGCGCCCCCACAGGTGAGGGAGGGAACAGGTTTTTCAGCGAGTTTGTTTTGTTTGACAAACTCAGTCAGTGTGAAAGAGAACCACACCGGCTGAAAATGGAACAAATGTTTCCACTTTGGTCCCCAATTGAACTGAGTCAACCAGACTGTCAGGTGTGAAAATAACCTCAGATTCACTTCTTGGCCCATTACTGTCGTCTCTATTTTGCTTTCTGGCTCATTTCTTGAGATGTCGCTTGAATATTTGTTTATTTTCATCTGATGCCTTTCATTTTTTGAATTGTGCCACCCTGAACTGCAGCTGCGTTGCAGAGAACAAAATATGCTGATTTTTACCGTTTATACAAGAATTCAATGGTTAGCAATCAGCTAGCTGAGTAGACTCTAGTGGAAAGCATTGAGGACAGCCAACCAGAAAGTTCAAATTGAGTTCAGCTAATGGATTACTCAGAAAAAATAAAACCTCCCTGCTGCTGATCAGACTCTACAGGCCTCAGTTAGCATGCTAAATGCTAAAGTTCATCACAGTGCAGTTAGAATAACGCTGAACTGATTTGGGTTACTTAGAAAGGTTGCAAGAAAAAAGGTCTCTGTTTCTTTTTCTTTCAAAAGAATACAAAAGTTCTCTCTTGGTTGCAAAGTTGACCAAATAACTAAATGTAAAAGCAAAAACAGCAACAGACAAACGGACAGACAGCATGTCAGAAACAACCCTTCATGGTAGATTGGTGGAACCGTGTTCCTGGTTTGTAGCCACTTGACTTCTCTAACATGCAGTAATGGAGATGACAGTGACCTCTTGACACTGGTGTGTTCATGCATTAATGCTGTGATGGCCGAGTCACTGTCTGAAAATTATAAAGATTGGACCCATTTTTTTCCAATTATATATATGTATTAGAGATGTGCCAATCAGGTTTTTTCCTGCCGATTCCGATTCTGATCACCCATGAGGGCCGGTCACCGATACTGATCACATAATTATTATATTTTTAATCATAAACACTACCGGTTACTTTATGTGGATAAAGGAACCATGCATTCACCTTAATTTAGACAAAAACTTGTTTTAATAACTTTTTCCAAGAAAAAAACAAAACAGGCATTGTGCAAATTGTACTGCTATTGATAATACTATCTTTAACAGACTTATGACATATGAAGGCTTTGAAGAGGCTAAATAATACAAAGAGCCAAAATAAAACCTCTCAACATTGCCAAAAAGTTCAAGTATAAAACTTAACATTCAAAGGCAAATACAGGTTCCATTACAATAAACAATCCTGAGTTACAGAATGAAAACTTCCTGATAGCATAGCGGCTAGCAGATTACTGCTAGCTCTGATTGGCTGTTTCTGACTGAGCGGAGTAATTATGCAGAACAGGGAGGAGATCAATTATTTTTTCAGAGATTATCTGTCTCATGTTAGGACAGCGAAAGTTTTAATACGTATGTAAAATGTATTTTTTAAGTTAGATGCTGCAGCTTTAAGCAGGTTCGGTGTGAGAGTCACTACCAGGTGGAGCAGAAGCGGCGCTCCGTCTGTGAAATATTACTACCTGTAGCAGCGGTTCAACAGCGAGAGCAGAACCAGCGTCTTACATCGCAGCTCGAAGACTTAAATAATTTCGCGGGTTATTTGTTTAGCTTTCTGACCGTCATGCTAATCCGGGTGAGTGTTTGTATCTGTGCGCTGCTTTACCTGATATCTGATCGCTCCGTATGTCTTTTTTACTGCAGTGAGCCTCGATGTAGCCAAACTCCGTCAAGTATGGCATTGTTTTTATGCCATATTAGATTCGTCGTGTTGATGCATTTTGACCTGCTTCACCCCACGTGCTTCAATTTTTCGCTGCAACATGCAAACTTCCCCATTCACTCAGTGTGTCATAGTTCAACATCGCTTAGGATTTGTTGCTGCTCAGCACCAGGTGAGGATTTAAAAATAAAATCTGAAAATGAGCTCAGAGATGTCAGGATGTAAATAGCCTCAAATCTGGAACAAACTTCCAGAAAACTGAAAAACAGTCGCAACACTGAGTTTCTTTAAATCAACGTTAAAACCCCACCTGTTTAGAGTTGCCTTTTATTAATAATAACTAGAACATTGATCAACATATTTGATGATTTTGCTGATGACATCTGACAAAATGTAATGTTTATTTGCTTGCTTTAGAGTTGGTCACAGTATTATGTTTTTATGTAAAGCACTTTGAACTGCGATGGTGCTGAGATATGCTTTACAAATAGAGAGAGAGGGGAGAGAGAAAGGATCTCAGCAGAAAACAGGAAGGCTGAAGAGAATACAGGAGCTGCTCTCAAACTCTTATGAAACATGCTGGATTTAGAAATGTCTGCTGCCTTATGGAAGGAGAGCAAGAGTCTATTCTCTGGTAATGCTAGCCATGCTAATCTCTTATATAAGATGCTAAAGACAGCTTAAAATGTCAGTTTTTTAATTACTCTATCTTTGCTTTAAAATGAAAAATTATATATATATATATATATATATATATATATATATATATATATATATATATATATATATATATATATTTTTTTTTTTTTTACACACACACCTCTCTCC
>NW_015115589.1:57861-65224 GCF_001443285.1 Poecilia latipinna
TTTTTATTTTTTACAGAAACTGCTCTCTGCTCCTAAAATAATTAATGAGCAGTCATGTTTAGAATAGGATAAAAATAAAATATCTGCAAGGCTGTTCTAATAGTTTCTTATAGTTCTTAAAGAAAAATCTGATTCCTTTAAGATTTATTGGGCAGGTGAAAGTTTTATGAAATAATACATTGTAAATTCGCCAAAAAACAACAATAACAAAAACAAAAACAAACAAACAAACAAAAAACATCCCTGAGACATTTCTCATAAGTTTGTATATTTAACTCTTATTTAACTGCTATTTTAGTTTTTAAAAAATAACACATTCATTTAAATTAATTATATGTAAATATAACTGAGCGTTCAACTGACATAGACAAAAAAATAATTAAATCCTTTATAACTTTTTTGTTGCTATTTTGATTGAGATTATTTCTTTCTAACATATTCACATTCACAATGTAAATATATGTAGTTTAAAAACTATTTATTTGAAAAGGAGGCAGGCAGAAGAATAAACGTATTTCACCCTACTCCTTTCTGTATGCATCTTACTTTTCACACTTTACACAAATAAAATAAAATAAACAATAAAAAATGTAATGCTGAATACCATGCTAGTAAAAAGTGAAGTATCAACTGCTTTCTGACTCACTGAGTGGTGCAAAAACATGAGACATTGGATGTTCCTGTATTCATTTCCTATGTTTTAAATAACAATACTTCACCTAACAGTTGTTCACTTAAACTCCGAGCCTTCATATTCCTATCACCAGCTCTGAGCAGGTCATCACACCTCGGTGGGTGACTCTGTCCAACAAAGCCTCAGAGGGGAAATGGGAAGTGGTGGAGAGGGGATTATTACTTTAATGCAAAAGAGGAATCCACTCAGAGCTCAGGAGAGCCAGCTGTGGAGTCACTGACTGAATCCACAGCTGGATCCTGGCTGAATCCTCTAGCCTGAGCTTCTCAGCGGGAACCTGTTTTGAATTGTGCTCGGTTTTGCGCGTTCTGCTGTTTGGAGGTGAAAACATGAGCCGAATGAGGGAGGAAGAGATTAACAATGCTTACCAGACATGCTCTTCATGGAGCACTGGCTGTTTTTCCTCTTTCTCTTTGGCACATCTGGCCATCTGGAGGAAAACAGCAACATTATAGTGATCAGAGATAATAGCAAAAACAAAATAACATGGCTTTGGAGATGTCTAACAGGTTAACTGACACATTTGAGCTAATCGGAGGAATGCCTATGGATGTATTTCTTGGCCACACCTCGAACACACTGCTGTCGAGTTGGACGTGACGGGAAAGTTAAAAGAAATCAGCCAGGATACCAGGAAGTGAAATGAGAACAATTTCCAGATGCTTCACGTTTCCTCGTTCATCTGTTCAAAAACATTGCACGCCTCTATAGACATGATGGGAATGTCCAACCATCATACCGCTCAGGAAGGAGGCGGGTTCTGAGTTCCAGAGTTGAATGGGTTTTGATCTAAAATGTGCAGGTCAATCACAGGACAAAGACCTGGTGAAGATGCTACTGTAGGACAGTGAGACAGCGTCATTATGCAGAATGAAATGTGTGCTGTACTAACATGGGCTGAAAGTCACTCAGTAAGGAGGAACGGCCTTTTAATGTTCCACACAAAACATAAAATGCCAGATTGCAGTTTGCAGACACACACAGGGACAAAAACCTTCACTTCTGGACACTAGGGGTGTCCTGATGCAACTTTTTCACTTCCGATACGGCACCAATATTGTAGCTTCGCATATCAACCAATACTAATATTGACCCAATTCAATATCAGGACAAATCATACATAATTTTAATACTTATTTTTTAGTGTGGAATGTTAAAAAGGCTTGATCAAGTGATATTACTCAAACAGAGAACGTAGTCAACAGCAACAAGTATGAGAACAACTGACCTATTTATTTTTAACCTTTGGGTCTGTGTGTGGGATACAAGCACTGCTGGACAGAAATGATGGAGCGGACAGACTTCCAATGTCCATACTGGATTGGGACACCCTTACTGGAGACATGTTCTGTGTTCTGATGAAACTAAAGTGCAACTGTTTGGCCATAATGAGGAAAAAGTGGGATGCTTGTAAGCCTGGGAACTCCATCCCAACTAAGAAGCACAGGGGTGGCAGAATCATGTTGTGTTGTGTTTGCTGCAGGTAACACTTCAGAAAATAGATGGCATCAAGGGGATAGACATTATGAAGGAATATTGAAGCTAAAGAAGGAAAGTTAAAGCTTGGGTGTAGTTGGATAAATGGCAATGATTCGAAGTAAACAGTCAAAGTGGTTCCAAAGTTTAAAAAAAAAAGTCAAAGTTCTGGTGCGACATCACAAAGCCCTTGATCTCAGTCTTACAGGGATTTTGTAGGTTGGTCTGAAAAGGTGTGTGGTAGCGAGGTGGTCTACAAACCCGCCTCAGTTCCACCGGCTCCATCGGGAGGAATGAACCAGAACTCCAGCAAACTATTGGGAGAATCTTGTGGAAAGAAACCCAAAACATTTGACCTAATTCATGTAGTACCAAATACCCAGGAGATGTATGTAAACTTCTAATCTTGAAAACATGATGTAATGAATAAATCTGGCATATCCTGCCTCCTATTATTGTTTCCTTTAGCAAATAAAAATAATTCAGGTAATTCCAGTTGACCTAAAGCAGGAGAAGTCTGGTCAAATTTAACTATGTATCTTTTTATTCAGTATACAAACTTCTGGTTTCAACTGTACATAAAGAACAGTTTCAGGGCTTGAAAGACCAAATGCGAGAGTATGAGGAGAAAAACATCCAAAAAACAAAAAACTCTCTCCCTCCTGGAGCTACTTTGGTCTAATAATATCACTTTCAGTGAGCTGTTCAGATTTACAGGATGCTGCTGCAGGCCCAACCCTAAATTATCTAGCCAACCAATTTTTTTATCCCCACCCCAATGTCACTTCAATTCAATCATTCACAGCTGGAAGCTGGAAATTCCTGCCACTGAAAGAGAGATGAGTGGGCAACAGGGATTCCACAAAAAGAACGGGAAAAGTCGGCAGCGCCTCTTAATCCTCAGCATCTAAATCCTTGAAAGCACACAGAAAAAGGACAAACAATCAGGAAAAGGTTTATATGAATGAGGTTTTACCGTTGGGATATTGACTCACCGGGACCGGTTTGGACAGTACGGGGGGTTTAACAACTGGGTCGATTTACCACATGACCCAAAACAATATTGAGTCTAAAAGATTAATTCAGTAACAACAGGAATTAGTAGCAACTGTCCTCTGTCAATAAATTATTACACTCTGCTTAGGCTCTCCATAAACACACCATAAATATTTGATTTTGCAAAGCTTGACAAACAAGCTCATATTTAGGGAAGCAATAGTAAATATTTTTGCAGATGAATAAGATTAAGAAAACAAAACAGTTTTTATATTTACTGTGAAATTTATGGGGTAGGCAAAAGAGAGAACCAGTTAACTAATAGCAATACTTTTGAATATAAGAAAGATAGATGATCACAAAGCACAAATATTCTGCTTCCTGGCTCTGAGACGGGTTATTTCATCACAAACACGAGATATTAAAACAGCTAAATTCTTCCAGTCCAGCTGTTGCCAACATAGCTAGTTCTGGTGAAGGACGTGTAAGCTAAGCTAGCATGATGGGTCTGGAGCTGGGTGATATGGACTTCAGTAGTTTTATCACAGTATTTTGTGGCACTACTGTGAAAACAACAAAACTGACAATAACAAAAACATTTTTAACTGACTAAACTACATACAGTAACTGCATTAAGTCATATTTTCAAATGTATTGATATTTATTGATTGATATATATATTTATTGATGCTCTCATTGGACAGTGGAGAAAATAGTAAATCTAACAATCCCTACAGTACTGATAGTTTTGTGGGACTTTAAACGTCATTCATTGAAATTAATAGTTAAAACTATAAATCAAAATTATCATGATACAAAATCTATCACGATAATCAATGATACAATATGCCTGGTCCTACGCCTAAGATAAGGGAAACCTTTTAATCTCCATTTGGCATCAAAAAAGTATTTTTGAATTTGAATTGAATTATTTTAACTCTGATAGTTTTCTACATTATTCTGTTGGAATAAGGAAAACTGATCAAATCTCATCCCATGAGCCGGATGGTCCATTTGACCTCTATTCTATTTATCTTTTTGGTTTGATCTGATACTTTTCCTCTTTATCAGTTGTTTTCCTTGCGCCTTCTGCTGTGGTTACAACAGGATATCAGGGTGTGTATAATATTTACCTGGACTAGAACACAATTTAGTATTTCTTTTTAAATCCTACATCTCATTTCATTCCATCTCCAGGTATCCTGAGGACAGGCCACTCTATCATTTCAGTGTTTTTTTTTTGGGATTACTCAGAACTGAGTAAATCATATCAATGGACGAACACATGCATGGCTAGTCGGCACAAGCAGATTTTCCAGGATGAAGATAATTCCTTTAGTAATCTCTTTACTGCCTCCTGTCTTGTTCTGTGATTCTCTGTGTTTCCTCTTTCCTGGCGTTTTCAGGGAGAGGTCGGCACCAGCCAATCCACACACGGCCGCCTGCTGGATGTACATCTCCTTTCCCATCTCTGCCTCCAAATCTATGCTTCCACACCAAATCCCCCCCTCATTTCATTCTAGTGTTTTCCTATTTTGCAGCTGCCCTTGAACCTCTCGCCCCCCTCTCCTAACCTCCATCAGCAGCATTAGATAACTCCAGCCTCCCTCTCCCATTGGCTCCACGTCTCTCACTCGCTGTCAAATCCCATCTTTCTCCAACCAGAAAGAAAGCTAATTTTTGCTGACATTTTCCTTTTCTTGCTTCTTCACGGTGGAGCGGGTGCATTATAGGTTTAATTACGACACAACACGCTCGGTTTGTACCGAGGTGGGAAGACGCCCGCAATGAGGGAAAAAAACACAAACTCTCAGTTAAATTCAGTCAGGTCATGTTTTTGCAACCGGAGCAGGAGTGACAGCAGCAGCGGTCCAGGAGAGCTGGCTGACCGGTGTGACGCCATGGTTACGAGCTGGAACCAGAGGCAGTATGATTCCAGAATCAACGGAACACATTTCAAACATTATTAAAATGTTACTTTAACCAATAGGGGCGCTACAAGCATGATAACGTGTAGTCAATAATAATTTGCTCAATAATAATAATAACAATGTATTTTAGTCTTATGATTATTTAATCGTTAGTGAAGGCGTAGCAATTAAATTAGTATTGAAAGTGCGAGTAAGAGTAAGAGTACATACTTAATATTCAAATTGAAATGTGGAAACATTTATAAAACTTGCCAACAAATGCAATACAGGCGGAACGTGAAAGCAAAGCCTGGAGGCTGAAAGCTGCTCAGAAAGCGTTGTATGCTGGGAATTTGAACAGCAGACTCTTTATTTAGCAAACAGGGTTTAGAGAATCACATGCCTGCTGCCTCCTGCACGATCATCAAAAGCAAAACAACCCACTGTCGGTCTGAAGATTCTGTGTGTTTGTACTGAGCAGCTGTTTAACGCCGCTTCAATTAGTAGCTGATCGAAAGTTATTATGTTTGAGAAATTTCTTGACCGACTAATTGGATTTGCAAATTTAGAACAGTGACCACTACGATCAGAACAAAAACTACATGCTGAAACTACTGAAACTACACGAAGGCGCCTCTATGAACTATTTCCTCCGTACCAACCTGTTAATGCAGTACGGCTGCAGGATATGCATGTTGCTCCCTGTGCAGGAATTAAAACTACTCAGCTTTTCCTCTGAATCAGTCAGAGTGTGCCATCCAGGCTCTTTCTCGGGAAAGCAAGCCGCAGGTTTAAAATCCCCAACTGGCAGCACTCCAGAGTGATCCTCGAACAGTTCTGTGAAGTCGGGCTTAAGTCGCCTCTCCGGGCTGAAACGTCTGTGGCGGTGGTTGCTCTCTTTCTCAGACTGGCGGCCGGAGCGATGGAGCGCTCTGTTTATTTCCCTCCCTCGCTCTCAGGCTGCTCTGGTCCAGCCTCCCTCTCTGTGATCCAGTCTACCCTCCCCTTGCTGTGCACCTGAGTGTGTACTGAGAGTGTGTGTTGTTGGTCGCAGTAGTTTGCTCTCTGTCATCAGCCAAACTCAACGGCAAGATAAAGATTTCCAGTAGCAGATATCTGATCAGCATCTTCAGCCTGCTCACCGAATGTGCCCTCCTGAAAATGCCCATCTAGCTGTGACACTGAGCAGCTATCGAAAAAAAAAAACAGACTATAGTTTGCTCCATACACCATACACTGTTGTATGCAGTCTATGGTGTGCAAACAGGCTCAGCTTTATGTCTCTAACACAAAGTGGAGCATTGTTGTGAAGGGAAAGCCTGTTTACTCTGATGTTCACAAATACAACTAGTGTAACCACCTGTCTTTAAATGTCACCTAATTAGTACACGGTGTGTTGTTTTATCTCAGTTGTTTGGTCAAAGGCCCCAGAGGAACACACAGCATCATAAAGACTAAGGAACAGATCAGCTCAGAGGAAAAGTCCTGCTAAAGTTTAAACCGGGGCTAGGATGGATAGCAGAGGTGTCCCAAAGAATCGATTCACACAGAAGAATCCTGATTCTCATTCACTACGATTCAGAATCTACTCAAAATGTTCCAAAAATTAATTTATTTTATAACTATGTAGAATGTTCTGAGGTCCAGACGGTTCTGGGACGAAGCTACAAAAACGAAAGACAGAGAGATTCAACCGTCACGTTGAAGACGAACATTTGGATTCGTTTTGCATCTTATTGAAAGGCTGGGGAGCCAGAGCCTGACATGAGCTTCACCGTGTGCAAGGTTCAGGAAATGAAGATTGATCAGAAGTTTGTGGTCATGTTTTATGCAGAAATGTTGATATTTCGCTTCAGCACGTCCATTTCCACTATCCGGTTATTGTATCAGCATATGAAATGCTTATTTTATGATTCTTCTCTCAATAACTACAAAGACAGAGGACAGAGAACGACCTGTACCTGTGTAGCACTTTCTCAAGTTCCTAAAGCGCTTCACACTACTTTCAGTCATTCACCCATTCATGCTGATGGTGGCAAGGCGGATGAAGTGACTTGCCCAAGGACACAACGACAGAGGTGGATGTGACCAGGGATCGAACTGGAAACCTACCGATTGTGGGATGAGCTCCGACTGCTGGAGTACAATCTAGTACAATATAGTAACTTCAGGGCTCTGGAGTCTTGAAAGCAAAATGTGACCTGATTTCTCAACAGTAAAACCCAAAGAGACTCATTAGAAAGACTTGGGTGTTTCTAACTTGGGATTATAAATTTGCTGGTCTTAA
>NW_015115590.1:0-17206 GCF_001443285.1 Poecilia latipinna
TGTTTAGCCAGATAGGTATTATTAAAATGCTCTCCAAAATACTGAATTGGTTTCAGAATCAGAAACACAAAAGTTACATCTAGGACTTTCCACTGAGAAATACCTATAAAGTGCTGAAATCTGTGTATTTCACAGGAAATATGGGTTTATTTAAGATCAGCACTCACCAGCGTAACACCAGCACTCCAGTTAATGATTCTTCTTTGATTTATTTAAGTTAGAAAAAAGTACAAGTTAACAAAGATCAAAAAGATAATACATCATAGAGGTGAATGATATGAGCTTTTTTTGTTTTAATCAATTTTACCATATTTTCTGGTATTTATTGTAATAATAACAAAACTAATGTTAAAAAACTAGAGTTGAAACCAAAAATGTACATCACTCAATAAAAAGTCAGTAATATATATGTTTTTCTTATTAAATCAAACCAAATTTCTTTTGCCTCAGGTCAGTTACAATTAGAAAATAATTTGCATTTACTGGACCAGCATTGGAATCCCCATACTTCCCAGTTAGGCCGGTGTTCCCAAGTGTCGCATTTTTTCCTGCAAATGTAACAATGGCAATCATGACCAAACAGTTCCACTTTGGTTTCGTCAGACCACAAGGCTCATCTCCAAACAAAAAACTCTTTGTAGTTGTGCAGCTGCTAACGGCTATCTGGCTTTATATGCTTTTTTTCTTTCCTTCCTCCTGGCCCATGTCAGTTCAGGACACACTGTACTGTGGATGATGACACCTTCTAACAGCTTCAGCCAGCATTTTAACAAGATCTTCGACTCTTGTGCTGGGATCAGTTTGCACATTTCAGACCAAAAATGATATGCATCTCTGGGAGACAGAAGAACCCATCTCCCTTCTAAACAGTATGACGATTGAACATTCCCATCATGTCTATACTTGCGCCAGTCATTAAAATACCTGCATCTTGACTAGGAACTCTGTATCTTCTCTTATTTCTTGTCTCAGTCATATTACAGATACAACACATATTCAGATACACATCCGATTTATATTGAAATATTAAATAATTTCCGTCTGTTAGGATCTTGTAGTAAATGGTGACTCAAGCTCAAGTTTCAGGAAACCTTGCAGACTTCCAGGAAAATACTTTCCAAAAACTTTTCTCAGGGCCTCTGCTGGTCAAAGGATGGCCTTTACAGCCATATAGGTACTTTTATAAATTGATCATACAATAAAATCTGTCCTACAATAATTCAGCAGGATAACTGGTAAGTAGGAACACAAATAAAGGGAGGGCGACAGAGCAGGTTTTTTGCATTAGGCTGACATTCAGATGGTTCAGTGGAGGGTGGAGAAGGAGGGAGAAGGAGGGAGAATGGGTATAGAGGGCCGAGAGGGCAACCGCCCTAGTTGCCCAAATCAGAAACTGCCCCTGGTCGATTATATGCACGTGTCATTGCAACAAATGAAAATTACCTCAAGAAGGAATGCCATTCCTGGGTGGTGAAACTTAATACCAGGGGCTTCAGCGAGAGCGGACAGGTCCAAACCTGTCCGAACACTTCTGTAATTCTAGGATATTTAGTTTACATAGCTAAATTATTGCCCAGTGGCTTTGCTAGTGTTATTTTTACATCCCAGAAAATGTTCTTTTCTGTTCTGACTGTTCCCTTAGGCCCTTTTCGCACTGCAGGGTCCGGCACGGAACGGAACGTAACTGCACGCTTCGGTCCGGTTCCACCCGTGCTGCAACCCAGTTGTATTTGCATATAACTGAGGGCGGCATCGAAACTGTACCTGACGTCATTGTTTTTGAAACTAAACAACCGGCATCCTGCATGTTTTAGTTCTCTCCTTGGTTTTACACACCTGCATCAAATGATGGCTCATTAGAGGCATAAGGAGAACATTGACTTGCCGAGGAGGTTGTTACTATCACTAGGGAGAGAACTAAAACATGCAGGATGCCGGTGTTCTATCCGATAGCCATACGCTGTTAGGACGGCCTACATGCAGTTAGTACGCATGCCCGCGCATGCGCATTAAGAAGTCCGACCGTCTGGAGGTGTCAGTTCAGCGTACGCAACAAGTTATGACGAAAATAAGTCATTAAATTGTCTATAATATCACATAATATGATAACTAGATAGATATACATGCGTTGTCGTGGTTTCAAAGTGTATTTAAAGCAGGTCTGGCTACCGCTCCAGTCAACTACAACACACGCCCGAGTAAAACTCATTAATCTATTTAACCGCTAAGTCAGGATGTCACATAACTGTTAATAACAAAGTGTATGATGATCTACGTCATGATTCTATGTTGCTGATTAAATAAAATCGTATGGTAATGACTGCTTATACATGTCAGAGCTAAGCGTAGGACTATCTGACAATGTAGGCTGATCTGACAGAACACCGGCCAGTGCAGTCGTTCTCAAACTGTGGTCCGCGGGCGCGCCCTGGTGGTCCGTGAGGTACTGCATGTAAACGACCTTTTTATTTGCCGTGACGTGAGCTCAGAAGTGGTGACTCGCCAAAAGGATTGTGTTAAAAGTACGGTAATGGAAAACTGGCTTAAAACCGAGTTACTCAAAAGTGTGACTTTGCTTGGTAATGAATGACGCTCTGCTTACACGTCTACTATTGTTATTTTTTTATTTAATTAAATGATTAAATTAATTAAATGACATTAATAAATACAATTGATAGAAATGGGTGGATTATTTTTAGATTTAATGGTGCAGAAAATGATTTTTTTGTTTCTGCTAAAGCAACTCAAGAATGTTTTCTTTAATTAATTGTGATTCTAAATCACAAATAGCCCCAAAGTGATGTGCACTGCTGGGACTGTACTTCCTGTATTACTTATTTTAGGTTGCGTCGACGGTTATATTTCAGTCCGTTTTCTCATATTTCTCGGTATTTAAGTAAGATGTCCCTCAGGCACGCTTTCAATTGCAAGAGCAATATTTTTTTAAAAACGCTTTTAATTTGTAATTGGTATCTGTAGTCAGCAGAGGGCAGCATACTCAAACATCATTTGGGACTGCCAGGAATCCACCTATTTGTCGGCGTCATCATCACTGCGCGCTCGAAACATTGACCCAAGAGAGTTGTTCACACTTGACACACAGTGTTTGTTGCAGAGGGAATGTACACACCTGCAGCCCAGGCAACCCTGCCTCTCTGCTGCTTTCTGTGTTTCAGTCATGAAGAACCTTCACTTCAAAGATTTTTTCTGGGTGAGGTATTTGTTTGTGTTCCGCTTTATTTTCTAATGGAGATTAAATGTAAAAATTTATGCGCCTCAGTTATGTACTTTTTAATTTAAAACTTGATGCAGATAATAATTTAGTTAGATTCGATCTGATAATATGTATTAAGCCTTTTCATTGATTGCTTATGTTCCATGTACCTGTTACATATTCAAGTGAGGACATACAGTACTTTAATTCTTAACTAATAGCACAAAACAGAAAAGCTCAAAACAAATTTGCACAATTATAATTGACCCCTCCACCCCCCCTAAAATCTCAAATTTAATCAAATTTGCATTTATTGATCTTGTTGCACCATACAAAAGAAGTAGAAATTGAGATTATTTTTGCTGGGTCACACTCTAACATAGGCGCAAAGCTTAAAAATTTAAATAAAGTGGAAATTGAAGTTTTTCTAATTCCAACAGCATAAGCAGAACATGTTACAATTAAAATAGTATGTTAAGAGAACATGTTAGAAGGTGTTTTTAATAAAGAAAATAAAACTAATTATTATTTTTTTTTTTTTTTCAGTGTCCAGATCTGACATCCACTGCTGGCTATGATGCCATCATTCAGTATCTCAATGACGGAAAGAGAACATGCAAAGAGGTGGAGGACTTCATGAAAGCTAGGTAAGGGCTTTTCTCATGCATGCTCAGGAAATTGATTATACTCAGGTCCAAATTCCAAAACCAAAAGCTAAAGCAACGGGAACTATAGCTTTTTGTGTCAGTGTGGGAAGCAATAAAGTTTATTATTTAAGATACTAAAGGAAAAGATATAATAATGTGTGTTACTTCTTGGAGCAGCAAGACTACAAAAGGCTATTTTCTACACTTAACTACTCTAAATTGATCCCCTTCTAACATTTCTTGATTATTTAAGTAGTAAAGTGTGTTCGTGAAGCATCTTTTGGCGTATTTTATTGTGGAGTCATGCAAAGTCATGTGTTTGCATTCTAAATTCCTCCTTCCTCCTATAATAATTAATCTACCCTAGCGCTATCACCCACCACACACACACACACACACACACACACACACACACGTTAAACCCTGTTATTTCTACCGCTAACCTGAGCTAAAGTAATGTAAATTATTGAGGAGCTTATTATGATTTAGTGCAACAGAACACTATTCATGTCATTATTATTGACAGTAATAAACTATAGAAATAGCTAGAAAAGTAGATTGCACAATACCACAACTGAAAGTTCCTTAAATTAAAAAGGAAAGCATGCTGTGGACAAAACTGCTTCGCAAAATACAAGAAGTAAGACTTTTTGATCATGGCAGTTGCTGTAAAAAGACGTTACCGAGCTAACATATCTAAAACTGTATAAATGGAAAGTAGAATTAAAGGGAATTGAGCCTTCAAACCATGTCTGTTCTTGCAGAACCTTGTTGGGAGTTTTTGTACCTGCTGTGTGTTACTGTTTACTAGTCAGCGTCAGAAAATAATGGACTATTAAAGGATATTTGTTCTAAAATAGTTTTAGAGTAGCTGTTTCCTGCTCTGGTATCTGTGTGCTGCGTTTCTTCACTTGATTGATTGCTGTGTAAAGGCCTGGGCTTGGTCTTGGTGTGCCCAACATAAAAAGCAAAATACCGGTAATCAGTTTTGGTTTATAAGTAGCTCAATATAAACTTTAAGCCAGTCTTCTGAGCTCTTGATGTAGCTGTTTCTGCATGACACAGGTGGCAAATGTAGGTGAATGTAGTCAATTTTTCTCAGCTGTGTCATCAGGTGTAACTTGTAAAGAAGCAACTGTACGTACTTTTCATGCATCATGTCAGCATGAATTGTAACCAGCGGTAATGCTTCAAAGCAACAAGTCAGCTTATGTACATTCCTTTTTTGCTTATCAGTCAAGCAAGAGGCTGATATGCAAACAAATCTTCCTCCAAATAGTCTGTTCTGCAATGAGATGCAAAGTGAGCATCTGTTTGGAGACGTTTGTGGTGCAGCATTTTGCAAAAATATTAACTTTTTCCACATTTTGTTATGTTAGAACCAGAAACTAATGTATTTTAGACCTATATATATATATATATAGTGTGTGGCGGCTTCATGGTGTAGGGTTGTGTGTCTTTAGCAGGGATTGGTGAAGCTGGTGAGAGCTGATGGAAAAATGGATAAAGCTTTTTAAAGCTGAAAGAAAGCTTGGTTTGGTTTTGCAGAAGACTAAGACTGGGGCAGTAGTTCATTAGCAGCAGGGCAATGCAGAGGCACAAAGGCATTATTTATGACATAGGCATCTGCGTTCCAAAAAATTTTCTCTGTCCACTACGACTGAGTTTGAACTATTTTGGAAGGATGTGTGAAAAGGATGTTAGCGACAGAAGTTTAAAACCTGCATGCAACATTTCAGACCTGCATGCATATAAGTGGTAAAAGCCATGGATCTCTTACCTTACACTTAAAAACTGCACAACTGTGTAACATTAAATAATGTAAGATCACTATTAAATACACTGGAAGATAGCTTCTGCTACATTTTTAAACATATCTACTCTCTTAAAAGACTCACTGTTTATTAACTGTTCCTTTCAGGGCTTCGATCGAAGAGAGGTACGCCAAAGACCTGCTTAGTTTGTCCAAGAAAGTTTGTGGACACAATGAGATGAAGTAAGCAACCTCCCCGTCCGGATGCAGCCATTTACTCCACTGACCAACTGTAAATACAGCACACAAGCATTTTGCTCTGTTAAATGCGTAGATATATTTCCTGCAGAAATATAAATTTCCTGTGCCTTTGCTTCCAGATTTAGGCACGGATACGTTCAGCAAAAGCACGACAATTTCATTCAAACACATTTTAAATATAAGTACCATTAAAATAAAAAAATAGCAGACGATACTGGTCCCTTCTCAGTTTCCTTTTGATGTTAGTCGGTCCCTATTGCTAACATGCTACTTATTCAAAAACACAAGTTTCCATTTTAGTCAAATGTCTGTTCTGGTTTTAGTGTTAAGAGGAAGGAAGAGGGATATGTGAAGATGATGGTATCTCCTTTTATGACACTTGATTAGTCCTTTTTCAAAAGTTAGAGCATCTTGTCCCTGTGACAAAAGAATAGGGACATTTCAATTGGAAGAAACTATATGGTAATGAACTTTTTTCATTTATGTAAATTTGGAGTGGTAATCTGTTTTACTTTTATATTTTAAGCACATTAAAAAGATCCCTGGACGTGTTTAAACTACGTAAGTGCCTTGACAGCAATGCTACAATGACTCTTAGAGTTCATGCTTTCCACGCTGAATGCAACTAAAAGCGTGTTTGTTTGGTTTTTTTTCTCCTTTAAGAGACTGAACATGTTAGTCTATCACACTTACAACTGGCGCAGAGTATGAGGGAAGAGGTCAAGAAACTGGAAGACTTCAAAGAAAAGCAAAAAGAAGCAAGGAAAAAAGTTGGTGCTCTTATTTATGCTGTGATATATTTTAGGTGACCTGAGTTAATTTGACGTGTAACCTTTTCTTTCTTTCTTTTTTTTTTCTTTTTTTAGATAGAACAACAGATGGATGCTCTCCACAAACAGAAGTCCTCACAGTTTAAGAAGACGATGGATGTGAGTTGAGATGAAAATATGTTACGGAACCTTTCAGATTTGAGTGTGTAAAACCTCTTAAAATACGTTAATCTTTTATAAAACAGTGGTAGCTGAAAATGACAGATTTAGTCAGTGATCGTCCTTGTCTGGATTTTTTTTTATCTTTGTAAATTACTTTAGTTGTTTTGTAAAGTGTTCTATAAATCAACACGTGTGAATAATGGAAAAAACATACGAACAAAAAGTAGAAATGACTCTAGTGCAAAGGCCTGCGGCGACTTCTGTAAATATCTTAGATCAAGTTTAAAAATAAATAAATGTTTTCTCTTTCAGCATGTAAACACAATGTGGGTGCTTCTTAGAAAGAACCGAGAATTTTCACTCTTCTCCTAACATTTTAACCATGTTCTCAAATGTTTCCACTTTTTTCTTGAAGTCCAATTTGTGACTTCAGTCTGTAATGGGGGAAAAAAAAGATCTACAAGAAAATTTAAGTTCATTTTAATTCTTCCACATACCTTTAAGTAGTTTTATGTAAACCAAAGTTGGAATACTCACACTTATAAAAGTGAAAACAAACATGTCGCTAGTCGTCTCTTGTTTTCCACTACTTTTGGGCAACCTATCGTGTAAAATGAGAACCCGGAGTAGTATAGGAAGCAAAATAGGACACGCAGAATCATCAAAACAGTTTCAACTGCGTGTAAAATATCAAATTCTTTACTTCTACTTTGATGGAGGAAGTTGCTCCATCGAGTTGCATCAAGTCTGAGCATCTGAGTATACCATTTACAAAAAAAAAAAGTCATGGCTTCACAGTGAAAAGCGTGCAAATTTTGATGTTAATTAGTTGAGAAAGGAGAACTAATTACGACAGACTTATTTCCTTTGTTTTATTTATGTTTTGCTTTGATTCTTTGTGGTGACAAAAAGTTCAGAATGATGACAGTTCCTCCTAACTGCTGTGGTTTTGTGCCCAGTCCAAGAAAACATATGAGCAGAAGTGCCGTGACAAAGAAGAAGCGGATCAGAACATGAACCGAAACACTAACACCAACAACACCAAGCTTGTGGAGAAGGTACACAGACAAACCTATCATAGTGTTACATAAAAAAAAGAAAAAAAAAGATGAAGTACAATTGCTACTCTGAACCTCTGAACTTCAGTAAGCTTGGTGTTTGTCAGAATAAATGATCACTGTGTACGCTAATCCCAGTTTAGGGGTAAACTGCATTATCTCTAACTTGATATTTTTGGAAAATGTCACTGTTTTTTTTTTGTGTTTTTTTTCCTTGTAGACATTCCTAATTTACATTGAGGCTTCTGTTATTTATTTTCCAGCTCCAGTCAAAAGCTCAGCAGGCAAAACTGAACGCAGAAGAAGCAGGTAAGTTAAAAAAAAAAAAAAAAAAAGCAACGCTAGGATGAACTGGCTGGATTACGTTAAAGTATGACTTTTAAGCACTAAAGGATCGACAAAACCAATCGATATAACTGAACATCTGTCGTGATGGATCTGTTTCATCGGCAGACAGATTATACCAACAGAATGTCGTAACCCTGGGGAAAATTAGAGACGACTGGCTGAAGGAGCATGTGAGCGCCTGCGAGGTAAGGCTGAGGATAACAATCAATGCATTAGACACGCAATGTGCTAAATGCCAATTCTTTTATATATTTTTTTCAATCCCAGATATTTGAAAAACAGTCGATGGAGCGTATTAGCTTCCTGAGGAACACAGTGTGGACTCACCTCAACCAGCTTTCGCAGCAATGTGTCACCAGCGATGAGGTAAAGCTAAAATTGGGATTGCTGCGATCTACATCGCATTAACGTTGCAGTCACACGTGCACAGTTTTTAAATCGCCGACAAGGAACCGTTTTATAATTTCTCTAGCAATAATAGAGCTGCTTCCTTAATCAGCTGGCCTATCGAAGCACAAACGGCGTTTTTTTTGCGAGGGTTTATGTCAGGCCGTCAAGACTTTCAATGCATTTTTAAGTACAAGTTCACATTGCAAAATGCAAACACAATGAGTTTTTAGACTCATTGTGAAATTAGCATGTACATTCGGACATTATAGGTACTTTAAGGTGCTAAAGTCAATATTTTTTGACTCATCAAAAGGGTAATGAGCTCCGTAGGCTTCTCTGAGGTTATTGTTTTGGATTTAGATCTCCTTAGGTGTGACGATTTTTGGTGTCTGTTGTTCCAGGTAGTGGGAACAGTGCTGACTCAGTCATTTTAATCCGCTGCACTCCCACCACACAGCAGACGGAGACATTTAACAGCTACTTGCAGACCACAGCTAAGCACTTAGCGGCTTAAGAGTCAGACATCACCAGGCATCAGAAAATAAATGTCGGTCTTGGACTGTAAATAGGTGTTGCTCGTACAGTGGCCTGCAAAATCTTTTTTTTTTTTCCCCACCTTTTGCTAAGTTGCAACCGCAAGCCAGTGTGTTTTATTAGAAGCTTTTCTAATAGTTCAGCAAAAAAAAAGTAGCAGATGAAATCTAAAGCGGAAGGAAATGCTTCCAAAAATATCTAATTTGTATTCAGACTCCTTGAGTCATTGTTTTGTCGAACACTGTCCACAGGAAGCGCGACTAATATTTTTGGGTCACGTCTCTGTCGCCTGATCATCTGGACACCGGAACTGTCCTCCCGTGTGAAACAGCTCAGACTTTCTCTGATTAACGTTGCCCTTTGTCCAGCCTATCCAGTTTACTACTTTGACCATTTTTTTTTACTCATTAAATAGGTAACTGCATTTATCAGAGCAAAAACATGCATAACATTTTGTGTTTTATGTGTCTGTGTGTGCCAAGCTGTACGAGGAAGTTAGAAGGTCACTGGAGCAATGTGACATCCAGGAAGATATCGAACACTTTGTGAATCTCAGACGGACCGGAGACAAACCCGCAGGTGTGACTGGAACACAAACTGATAATAGCGTGCCATTAACAATTAACCAGTCCCATAAACAGAGGGAAGTAATTATCTACTATTATTTGCCAGTAAGTGAACAATTTCTGTGCTTGTCTGGAACAGCTCCAGTCGCATATGAGAACTTCTACACGGGCCTGAGGTCTCCAACCGGACCACCGCCTTCCCGGGTGCCTCCACCAGCTGTGAGGTAAGCAAAAAAAAAGAAATACAATTTTTATTTATTTTATTTTTTTTCGTTACCTTCTCATTTTATGACTTGTTCTTTGCTGCTGCAACAACAACAAAAAAAGGCCACAATTTATGTTTCAATGTTAATTTGTGAATTTTCAGAAGGGGACCGCTTCCTGATCCAACACAGAACAATAGAGGTGCGTTTTCTTTCACTAAAGAGTTCTCTGCTTTTTTTTTTTTTTTTTGCAGATTTTGCTATATGTTCTGAATTGCGCTGTCCTTTCGTTGCAGATGACGCGCGCCACTCTTTGGTGCAGGACGGAGATTACAGCGTGATCCAGTATTAGCACATACATCTCCAGCAGTTTCAGACTTACCCGTTATAGCCCATCGCTTCCCCTTTTTAGGCTTCCTGTAAACACACGGTCATATCAGATGGAAAATTTGTGTCATAACTATGTGTACAGACTACGTTTCACTTTAGATTTCTTCGTGTGTTGAATGTAGTTTTATGAAACAAAAGAAGTGGAAGTAGGTTTGAAGTTAATATATAAAATAAATGTATTGATCACATTAAGCAATCACTATCAGTGTTTTACTTCATGGAAGATCACCAGACATAAATCTTAAGATGATAATGCAAACTTAATTGCAGTGTGAATTCTGCAGTTAGGTTGGATTATATGTTTATATTAACTGTGCTTTGATTTTTTGTTTGTTTCTTTTTGCATTAACTTAAGACTTTCCCAGATTTAAACATGCCATTTGTTAACCAGTTTTCGTTTCCTTGTTGATGTGAAAGTGACTGACCGCTGTCTCGTGAGTGGCAAGATTCTCACGTTTTTATTGTAAGGAAGAAAAAAAGTCCCAGTCCAAGTTATTTATCAACTTGAACTTGTTACATTTTTGCGAATTGTTCAAGACAATAAAAAAAAAAATCCTCTTTCAAATCCATCTTTATATATACGATGTACATATAAATTATATAATAAATAATATAGACCATCAATACTTTCATTTGAAATCTCGTGAAAACGAGTTAAATTATTGAAGCCATGCCCTTTGAATTTGTCGTTCTGCAGACAAATCTGTATTTTTATTAATGATTCTGTTAAAAGAAGTTGAGTTTGAGACGGTGGAAAGAGGAAAAAGGAAATATTGTTGCTTCATCCGTCTTCAGAGCATTTCATAACTTTTGAATTTTTTTTCACATTTTGCAACCATAAACTTCATGGCAAGTCGTATGTATGTGATGGAGCAAAACACAACAGAGTGCATAACTGTTAAATCAAAGGAAAAACGATGCATCGTTTTTAAATATTTTTTGATAAAAATGACCTGAAAAGTGTGGTGTGAATTTCTATTCAGTGCTCGTTAACCCTGTATGAACCCAGAGCAACCAAAAAGATCACCTGACCATGGAAATGGTTTCTGCACACCGACTGAAACTTGGCAGACTACACACAGGCCTTGTAAAGAGCTAGGGCTAGCTAAGCCTTCATGTGGCAAACAACCCTAAGATCCCTCAGAGCGTCCCAGTTGAAAATCTTCACGATTGCTGTTCACCAATATTCTCCAAAAAAATATATCTCAGAAAACTCTATGGTAACTGATGGTTCCACAAAGTACTGAGCTAAACATAATGCTTTCCCGACTTTTTTCTTTATTTGCAAAACAAACAAAAAATACAAAAAAAAGTGCGAGTTTCCTTTAATCTTACAAATATGTGCTACTTAGTAATAATCTGTCACATAAAATCCCAATATAGTTCACTGGCGTTTACTTGTGTCAAGTTATAAAATCTGCACAAGTCGGCACTCCTACTTTTCCAAGAAACTGTAAATCTTTCTGGACTAGACAGCAGTTCTTATTGTGGCTACATAATCATTTTTGACTTTTGTCATTTTCTCCAAAGTGTTGTTCTGTGCCTGTATAACCAAACAAATACATTTGTTTTGTTCCGTTTATTTTTTATTTTTTTATTTTTTACTCCAAACACAGAAAACACTTCCTCCAGGCACGTCAGCAGCGCAGTACCAATTTCTGATCTGTCACATGTTGTGCAGCATCTTTATGCACTTTGCTCGGCACGACATGGTTACTGAAAACCCGCTTCACTTGATAAAGAAAGCTGTTAATTTCAGCTGAAAGCTGTAGAGAGAGTTCAGATCTTAGAATGACGACACTTCACCCCTCCATATGCCAATGCTACTATATAAATCAGACGTTTTAATAAGAAATATTCAACATGCCAAGCTCTAAACATTATAGATCTCGGGACCGAATCTGGATGTCACGGAAAGAAAAGTCGCCTTTCTTGTACCGTTTTAACAAAAATCCACAAAACATAAGTATTCCTCCGAAGGATAAAATCTAAACTGTTTTTACTTTATTTTAACAGTTGATTGTAATTTAATTTTTTGTCAGTCATGATACAATAAACATTATTAAAACAATAATTGAAAATAACCTTAACTATTATCTGGGGATTACATTTCAGTGTGTTTGTATGCATTTTATCTACAGTTCTCCTCAATGTGAGTAAAATGAGTCCTCTTCAGTGACCTGCAGCTCCTGATGTTACGCAGCGTGTTCAGATTTGATCAGATCCAGAATCACCTGGATGGTTGCATCACCTACAATGAGAAGACATTTTATTGTACGATCTGCCGTCTAAATTTAGATTCTAGCTAGAGAAAGGGGCGTCGTACAGACAGAGGAGCAATTTGTCTTAAATAAACAACAATAAGAATGAAAGTTATTTTTTTAAATTAAGTGATAAAATTGTAGCCAAGGTAGAGCGATAACTTTCAAACTGCTGATGTGTGGTGTGACACAGTTCAGAGGATTTTTGAAGTTCTGGAGTAACTAAGTTACAGGTGATCAAGGTTCAGGGAAGCATAATAGAAAATGTTTCTTTTATTTTACGTTTACCTTCCAGATTCATTCTGGGGTTCTCCAACTTCCTTTCAAGTAAAGAGTCCATCAGTTTCCTCAAATGTTTGAAGATCACTCCAATCCGTACCGGAGCCTTAAAAGTGGAACAACAAAATTTCTAACTATTGACCATAGAAGAACAGAAGGTCAGACTCAGACGTGTGACGCGTTAACTAACAACTGCTTTAGCACAAGTAAACTAGTAAATGCTCTCTTTACAAAAAGGGAAGAGGTAGTTTGTCATTTTTTTCCTCTAATTTTATAAAATCCACTAAATTGTGACGGAATCTTACAAATAAAACAGATTCAAGTCAAGTTTTGACAAGAATTTCTTGTTAGGGTTCAATACGATACACATGCTGCAGGGGAAGTTCTGACCTGGAAATGAATCCATCCGTCTAACGTCATGAGCTTCTCTCTGTGCTGGATGTCGATGTCGCCTCCGAACAGCAGCATGGGGAACGGAGAAACCAGGGTGGTGTCTCGCAGGTAGATCTTGGTGTATTTAACCTAAAGGGGGAACATTTATCAGCAAAAGCTGCACAGAGAGAGAGACACGGAGCGAACAGGAAACTACCTTCTCCTGGTACAGCAGCCAGCCGTGCACCTGCAGGTTACGGTTAACAGAGGAAGGATGGACCTGAGCCCTGCCCTGAGGCGTCTCCACGGTGCAGGCCACCCGCTCCAGCCCGTCCACGGGGGGGTTGCACAGCACCCGCGCCACGCTGTCGTAGAGCCCCGCCGTCAGCGCCGCATTCAGGATGCAGATCTGCTGCTTGGACAGCGCGGCCGCCCGCTGCTTCGAGCGAGAGGACCAGAAACCCGCCTGCTCCATCATCTTCATCAGCTCGTGCTTCACGTCCTGGAGGGCAAGAGGGAACTGGACGTTACGGGAGGGATGTGAGGAGCTTGGTGAGGAGCAGGTGAAGAGCGAGCACGAGCGCTACCTCTATGGTGAGCAGAGCCGTTCGGTTGAGGAAGTGTTTTCTACAGTAGGACATCTCCGCTCTCAGTCCCTCGGTCTGTGAGCTTTTCCATCTAAAAGAAAACAGCAAATTCTATAAACACAAAAATGCACATTTTGGATTACAAGCATTCCCCCCACCCCCATCTACTTTTGTTCCAAAACACAATCAGAAAACACAGATCTAGGAAATAAAATCACTTTATGCCAGAAAACAAATGTATACAATTCTGACATTACTAATGGTGAATGGTTGACATTTGAAATATTAGGTTGTCAATTGTTAACTCTTTTAATCACAGTTTGGCAACCATGATGCCTTTACTTACCATGCAATGCAACATAAACAAATTGGCATCTAAGCCAGACCAATTGGTCTTATTAAGCATAAATCAAGAGGAAAAAAAAAACTGTGAAATGTAACTTTTGTGTGTATATTTTTACAGTAACACCAAAACTGATATCATTAATGTGTTGGAGTTCTGGTTTAGCAAAAAAAAAAAAAAAAAAGTGGTGATCAAAATATTAAAAGGTTCTCTTTACATTTTAAAAGTTTCTATTTAAGTCTGAAACCTTCTAAAAATACCACGGTGCTCACAGGAAGAATGTGAGCTTGGAGTGCAGTTTGTCATGTAGTCACTAGTTCTATACAGTGAAGTAATAAACCGACAAAAAACTCTTTCCTGTGTATTTCCTAATATGCTTTTAAGCAAAACTTCCTGACCTCAAGAAACCTCAAAGCTGATCTTATAAAAAATATACATTCATGGAAATAGAACAAAGTTGATCACTTCTTTACAGATATTAATAAATTTACACTTTCCTACAAAAGCACTCTTGATGTCTTTATATGTACTTTTAAGGGCTTTGCTTTGATGTTCCTAAGTTGTTTTAATTGATAGTTTTTGATGTTTCATGAAAATATTTGAACCGAAAACATCAGCAAATCATCAGGATCTTTAAACTGGTCCGTACCCCATATATGCGTTATATATGGTCAGGTGATCAGAGTTGGCGGTGGCCAGAGCGGCTTTGGCCAGGTTAGCTTCCTCCTTTCTGTTCATCGGTGTGGAAAATGGAGACTTCTCAGTGATGGCTGCAGCGATGGTTGCCTGAAAGAAAGACATTTTTTTTAATCCTGCTGAAAATATCACTAAAAAGAAAAATAATAATAATAATATTTACAGAATCCTATGTGGTGACGGAAAGTACGAGGGTTCCTCCCATTTTACTTTTTGTTTTTTTACACTCATACCCCTAAATAAAATGCAGATCAATCAATTTCCTTTACAAATCATATAACTAATAAATGAAATTTTATCTCAATAGCAAAAAACAGTTGAACAAAAGTAAAGTTTGTGGTTGTAATATAGCAAAAATGAGAGAAAGATCAAGGTTTGTGACTTCCTCTATAAGGCTCTGTAACTTAAAAGCTTTTTAGAAGTAATCTGAAGAACAGCAAACAGGACTTACTATGGGCTCAAGGCAGCCAAGGATGGCTCCGTAAATGAGCATCTTCCCGATCTTTACGTTGACCGGCAGACTTGCCAGGTGGTGTCCCAAAGGCGTGAGGATGTGGTTGTCGGGTTGACATGCACCGATCTTCCTCAGCAGGTTCACAGCGTTGCTGACGGACTGAGGCTGAGGAGCATCCAGGGCCCGGCTCAGGAAGTCCTCCGGGGACCCATACTGACATTTCTACCACACGGGAGAAAAACACCGTTTGACTTTGTCCGACTTCTTATTGCTAAGTGACAAAGGGTGGCCTCATTACCATTATATGGAGACAAAGCTCCTCCAGCGGGACCCGCAGAATTTCTGGGATGGAGTAATCCATGAAGGCATCAAACCTGGTGTGTCGCAAAAGGGAAAATGGTCACGTTTTAAATGTTTAAAACTAACCAAAGGTCCGTTTATGAGGACAGGCATATTGAGTGTTTTACTGAGGTTTGCCTGCAAACAATGCTCCACACCTGAATTTAGGGTAAAGTCTGAAGCAAAAGCCGTTTCTGACACGTCCTGCTCTCCCCTGCCTCTGGAGGGCGCTGGCTTTGGAGACGAAGGTTTCCACCAAAGAACTCATCTGGCTGCTCTCATGGTACCTGAAGAAGCCCAAAGCAAGATGCTAGTTCAGCAGACTTTCACTTATAGATATTACCAGGCTGTGGAAAACAAAATGGAGACAAACATTGTTAGATGTACAAACTTTAATACACAGCAACGACTATGGGAGTTTTTGCTTTAGTTGTTTGCACAGCTGCCTTACCGCAAAACATTCATTTGTTTTAAGCAAGCATAGAAAATGGATGGTTAAATTTACCACAAGTTTGTTTTTAAAGATTTTAGATATAAATATACTCCTCGTGCCAAATTCTGTCAGGAGAGTTGTATGAAGATACTGTATTAAAACACACGGATTCAATCAATATACTATTTAGTTCTGTATCATTTTTGACCAACATTAGCCATAGGTTGTGGATTTCTAGTCAAAGTTGTCTCTCTGCAGGAGCCTAACTATTGTTAGAGACACGCACATAAACAGAAATGATGAAAACTCTAGTATCTTTACTCTAGTTAACAAGAGTAAAGACAAAAAAGACGACACTTAGCTTGAGCTAGAACAGGAAACAGTTTCTCAGTAGTACAGAGGCACGAACAGAGAATCCCTACATGGAGACTGTGTAGTTGTGTTGTTACTACCTTGACCGACAGATCATTAAACCACAGCAAACACAGACGTCCTGATTGATGTTTTAAGTAGAGTAATGAGTGGTTACTAAATAAATACTTGCTATCTAAGACCTGAACTGCATTTAAAAAGGGTAACTTTGCGATCTGAGGTCATACATGTGTGCTCTACCGTGGGATTTATGGCAAAATGGACAAACAGACAAAAGATTATCCAGCACCTCTAAAATGTGGCTGTGGAATACTAATAAGAATTATATTAATATAACAACATATTACTGTATGTATGAAGAGATTTTATTTTTGCAACTATATACTTCAGGTTTTGTATTTTAGGGCGTCATTAATTTTAATATCACAGAGAAATGTGTCTTTAAATTATACATACTTAACACCTGAGTATGTGGCATGCAAAGGCAAAAAAGGTATGAATATATCCTATATAATGATTAACCAGCACATGAATGGTGTCATAAATCACATGCAGAAATTGTGCTACATTTTCTCCCCCCAAATGTCTCAGTGATTCATAATTAACACTATATGAGCTCCAAAATGTGCTGTAATCATTTAACAGAAAGTCAGCCCCATTATGGGATATTATAGCTTCATTCATGAACTCTTACTTATTTTCTTTAGTCTTTCCTGTGTCGATGACAAAGACAACATCTGGAATCGTCACGCCTGTCTCAGCAATGTTGGTCGA
>NW_015115590.1:20505-28740 GCF_001443285.1 Poecilia latipinna
AAAAAAAAAAAAAAAAAAAAACAACACCCATTTTTTTTTGGACCTTCAAGTAGTTTTTATTTTAGCTTTTAAGAAACAAGGATATATCATGTATTTTATGATTCTCGCTGCCAATTCTGAGAAGCAGGAGTTACCTTTAAATCCTTGTATTTTTCTTCATACTACTAACCAACAGGATATTATTAGCAATGAACTCTTTGACACTTTTTTTGACCAAGCATCCATCCATTTCCTTTCACCATCATCCGTCAACAAAATGACGAGACACTTAAAGACACTTTACTGTATGTATTTTTTTTTAACAACACATGTTTTTACATCCCAACTGCACTCTGCTTTATCACTTACAATCCTAATAAAATGCAAGGAAGTGTGTCAAACACAGACGAACAATAAGGGTCAGGCTCTACAGCACTTTTAATTAGGAATCCTAGAATACTGGTTAAAAAAGTAGTAATACAACATAAATAAGAAAGCTGTTAAAGTCCCCACACTTAATAAGCAAGATCATTTTAAAATGACTGCAAGAAGGTTTGGCTCCTGTCAAGCAAAAATATATAGAAATAATGACAGCACAAGATCTGTTCACACATTTTTTTAACTCAGATTCTTCGTGCAACAAACCCGAATTACAACTTACTTCAACTGGGAAAGTCCTGCCTGGAATGCTGACCACAGGGCAGCGGTTGAAGTAGCTGGAAAACTTGTCACAGTCCACAGTGGCGCTCATGAGGATCAGGTGCAGGTCGGATCTCTTCATCACAACATCTTTAAGGATGGTGAGCAGAAAATCCGACTGGACACTGCGCTCATGGACCTACGAGAAAAGGATGCCACAGAGTGGAGGCAGGACATAAATCTGCGTATTTATGCTCAGTTAGGGTTTGTAAGTACCTCATCCACAATAATATGGGTCAGGGAGCTCAGGTGTCTGTCCTGCTGGAGCTTCCTGAGGAGAACTCCGGTAGTGCAGTACAAGAGGCGGGTCCAGTCCCCGGACAGGTTCTCCATCCTGATCTGGTATCCGCACAGCGACGACTGAATTCAACCGGAAACATCGTCATTGAAGAAGGTGAGGGTGCAACTAGAGCCTCTTACACTGGCACACAAAAACAGGAAGAAATAAACGAAGCACAACCCCATGAGCGAATGACAACCTTGGAGCCCGGTCCGTCGTCGCAGCCCAGCTCCTGGCTGACTCTGCTGGCGAGGCTCATGGCTGATATCCTGCGCGGCTGAGTCACCACGATGTTGCAGGGCCGAGCGGCTTTGCCCCCCGTCAGCAGCTCCTCCAGCAGGAACTGAGGGATCTGGGTGCTCTTCCCGCTGCCCGTCTCGCCGGCCACCACCACCACACGGTGGCGCTGCAGAGCCTCAAGGACGCGACCTCTGTGCTGAAAGACTGGGAGCTTCTCTCTCTCCGCCTTAACAGGTCAAATACTCGGTGAACGTTGAGGAGTTATGTCACGATGGGGTAAACTGAACGATGTAGAGAGGATTTACCTGCAGCTTGTGGGCGAGTGCAGACTCTTTCAGCTTTAGTAAGAGCTCTCTGGCTGACTTAAGCGACGCTGCTCCTTCCTTCTGCTTACTTTTCACACCCTTGTCTTCATCTCTGCCTCCTTTTTCCTCAATATCGAGACCGGCCAGATTCTCCCAGGAGTCTTCCGGTACGTCTTCTCCTGCCCTCCTGTTGAGCTCCTGGCCTTGGTGATACGTGGGCTGCTGGGCTTGACTCTGGTTCTGCTGCTGCTTCAGTCTGGTGAGGAGCCGGGATATGAACTGGTCGCGAGGTTTGTTGGCAGCGGTGCGGCTCGCTTCCTGCTGCTGCTGCTCGCTGTCTCTCCACTCCAGCCACACGTCTCTGTAGGTCGGAGGTAGGAGCTGATGCACAGACTATGTGGGGGAAGAAGGAAGGTAAAAATAAAGTAACATCCTCCAAACGACCAAAATCAATAAATAAAATGGAAATAAAAACCACACACAACCCAAACCATAAATTAAATTGATTAGTAGAATAAAATTTCACTAGACATCATGCACAGCAAGAATCATGCTGGTAATAAGACCAACATAAAAGTAGTCTGACTGGAGCAACTAATTTTAGGAAATCATCACACCAGACAGCAGGTGACATAAAAAATCCAAATATTTTTTTTTCTACCAAGAATTCATTTTCCTTTTCTTCTATAGCTTAAAATGAAACTGCAGAATCCAGTTACCTGCCCTTTAACCAGGTTGTAGAGTGCCAACGTGGCAGCCAGATGCTGAGCCTGCATGCTGTCCTCAGTCAAGATGGTAGGACAAACTTCCAGGGCATCGTCCACTCTTTGGACTCGCACCCTGACAGATATGAAACGTTGCATAGATAATGTCTAAACGACAAGAGCCTCAGCTAACCATTAGACATCAGTAGCGATAGTCATTTCTTTTCTCCACCTGGCTCGTTGTCGTGGAGACGTGCACACTTTTGCTTACTTGCATCTCCAGTATCTGCCGGCAGAAACCTTGTGGAAAGCTGGCGGTGGACTTTTGGGCAGGTTTTTTCTGACCCAGTCGATGAGAAACTGTTTGGGGGACTTTCCTGTCCAGCTGCGAGCCGTGTAGTCGAAGTTACGAATGTCTTTTGGCTCGTTCTTTCTCACAACTGCAAAAGAACGACGCGACATGAGGTCATCACTACACGCCGCAGTTAAGGTGCTTCTCCAGGTTTAGTGTGTCAAGCATAAACATTTTCAAAGCGCTTGAAGGTTGTTGCAAAAATGGCTCTTGTTAACTCTGCACCTTTATAAAATGTTTTACTGTATGACCCAAAACAGGTCATGAGTTAAACTGAAAGCAGTAATTCAAAGTAGTACAAGAGGAGCGTCTTGAAATAGCCTAATTCCAACTACGAAGATGAACTCTTAATAACAGGATTATGTGGATATGATGTCTGTAGAGTTACAAGTGATGATATTTTGAACTTAAGGTCATCACTTTATGGTTGACCTTTTTCCGCAGGAGGGTCCTTTTCTGCTTGCTCAAACAAACTGAAGCTCAGGTCATCTTTATCGTCCGTCACGGGAAGCGTCTTCTTTTCCTTCTGAGGGACATCGACAACTTTTATGGCAGGATTGAAGATGGGATGAGACTCCAGCTGCTTCATTTCTAGAAAAGAGAGAATAAATGAATCAAGAAAATGTCACAACAGCTGGAAGTTTTGCTCCCTTTAGCTTTTTTTCAGGATTACACAGCAACTTGGTGAAAATCTACCTGCTGGATTATCACGTATACTTTCTGAGAAACAGAAATGTAGACCTTTATATGCTTATGCTCGGTAAATTAAAATGACATTCACCTTGCTGTATGACCCGAATCCTGTCCTGTGCCTTCCTCTGCCCCATTTTGTCTCCTTTGGTCTTGGCATCAGCTGCCATTTCTTTGGCGTCATACAGTTGCGCGGTGAGGATCAAATACCTGTCATTCTACCAATAACACACAACCAAACTCTGCGTCAAGACTGGAAGCTGCTCCGCAAAGTCTTTCAAAAAGAGCTTCCCCAAAATATCCTACATCTCAGTCAAAGACTGTTCAATTCAACTTACAGGGTCAAACTTTTCATCCAATTCAGGATTGCGTGTCCTCTTATCTCCTTCGTCCTCCTCCTCTTCGTCGTCACTGCTTTGTTCTGCGTACCTCAAAATCCAGTCCTTCATGCTTGCAGCTTCGTCCTTCTCTGATACCTGGCAAATAACGCGACTAAGCTCACATGCCGAGCCAGAAAACACTCTCATCTAGCAAGCACAGAAAAATCTTTCAAGGCACGGACCCTGTTGGCGTCTCTGTGGCTGTTGTTGGACGCTTTGGGGTTCCTTTCAGCAGGTTTCTGCTGCGGTGGAGGCTGGAATTTAGGCCGACTCTTCTGGCTCTCCTCCTGCAGCTGCTGGCTGAAACCGTCTGGCAACTCATCTGGCAAAACAAATGGGAAATTCACAAAGTCAGCAAAAAATATTAATAACACCCTTATGAACGCTGGCGCTCCGTTACCATCTTTAAGGTTAAGACAGAGCCAGTCGAGAGCAGAGTGGAGGTCGCCCCCATACAGGACGCTGCTCTTCATCGCCTCTTCAATGTGCTCTCTTTTGAAGTTGAATTTCTCCAGAGCTGTGTACAGGTCCTTAAAGCACATGCAAATACAGCAGTTAGCTTATGCAGCGAAGCTAGATGAATGAAAATGGTGGCATCTTCCTACCAACAGCTTCTTGGTTGTAAGTCTGCCAGAAATGGGCCCTTTGTCCCCATTCTCCTGTCTGAAATCATTGATCAGCTTGATGATTTTCTTCTCCAGCTCAGCTTGGATAGAAACCTTTAAAAAAACAAAACAAAAAAAAAAACTTTATGAGAATCTACACATCTCATATTGGAAAGGGGGTACTTTCAACACATTGGCATTTTTGTAAAAATAAGTGTGTTGTAGAGGAATTTTAAAAGAATGATCAACACAAAGTAGCAGATAATTGTGAAGTGGAAGCAAATGGAGACAGGGTTTTCAAAGTGTGTGACAAATGCAAACAAAAAAAGTGTTCACATCTGTATTCATTAGATTACTGATGTTTATTAGGTGATTTCCAATGACGAATGGTTGGACTGCACCCTATTTAGTGACCAGTTTCACTGAAGTTTTTGGCTCACAGAACATAAAGAAGTTCAAATACTTTTTTAGACACTGTAGACGTGTTACACTTACTTTAAGAATGGACTTGTCTGAGACTCCACCTGTATCCACCTGAGCTGTGTTGGCAAGACTGTAGGTCTTTGGGGCTGAGGGAAAAACAAAACAAACCACTACATGTCATTGTATGTGTTGAAGTTTTAACATCCTCTGACAGATCCTACTTAAAGTATTAGGTCTGATGGTTCAGAAACCTTAATAGGGCGCTACGTGAATAATGGCAGTGGCAATTATACACAATTTACCAAATAATGGCAAAAACATACAGCCATTAGGATCTTCATATTAGACATAAACCGCCTTGAAGCCTTTATTGACAGCGTCCTGCTGACAGATTCTCAGGTTTTAACAAACAGCAATTGATTCATTGTATTGCATTACCAGATCACTACCTTTAGATTTAGTCTCTTTCACTGGTTTATTCGTTTTGCTGTTGGCTGCGTGTTTCTTCTGGTCCTCCACCGCACCGGTACCACCGACTGCAGGGATAGAACCGGAGCTGGTCGCCGCTGCTGCCGCCGGGGCAGCCTGAGCGGCTGATTTCTTCTTCTTTCCACCCATTAGGTCAACAACTCCTGCCTGAGTGTGGCTCCTTTACGTAAACACGGGATTTAAATACATCAGCGAGATGTTAGATATTATGGAAAGAGAGTGAAAAAGCCGGAGTCGATACGTGTGTCTCACTCGTCTACGTTTTGCACCACACGGCTTCCGTAGCGGAACTGTCGAAACAGCCTCATGCTGTATTGTGGGAAGTTTGTCCCTTACAAACATGGCGGACCCTTTTGGAGACGGATTGTTCAGCGTGTTTGACGATGAACAACAAGGTTCTGCTGGCAAAAAGACGCCCACGGGTGCCTTTACGGAGACTGGGTATAATATTTTAAACATATTAAGTCTTGTCTTTAATATTAGTGCTCTTTCTCGTTTACGTCGCGTGAACGTGGCGTAAACGTTGGCATGCTGGCTCTTTCATGCCAACTGCTCTAACCGGCTAATTAGCTAGCTTGTCCAATTAAGTCACAAAACGGAATAAAGTGTGTAAATTGTTCGGATAATGCTTACGTTGCATCTGTGCTCCGTTGTGACTAGAGTCGAACACATTTTTAGCTAAACCTGGTGGAGCTTAAGCGTTTGAATTCCGCGCAGACAGCTAAACCATGCTCTGCTGTATTTGGTGTCTTTCAGGAAATCTGCAGGTAAAAGCGGTGCTGACAGGGATGCAGGTCCGTCTGTTCGGGTCAAGAGGGAGGCGGACAGTGACGGCGGAGAGGAGTTGGTGTTTGGGAAGAAACCTCGGCATGATGTAGTCTCATCCAGTGACCTAAAGTAAGATGAAACACAAACTACTTGTATAAGTCGAACCTAAGATGTGCACTTAACACGCTTATGTGGTTCCTACACAGGATGTAAACGCAAGGAAAGTTAGTACTTTCCATGTATTTTTATGTAGAAAAAAGTGTATAAAGATAGATTTTCAGATTTTTGTCTGGTTGTATAAATGTTGAATCACTTGGCTCAAAAGAGAACTAAGAAATCTACTCAGTAGAGTCCGAAAGAGTAAGGAATTTGATGTTAAAAAATGGTAATGAACAATGTGTTTAATGTAAATCTATTTAATTTAAGCTTACAGCAACATTCTGCTCATCTTTGGTAAATTTGAACCTACATGAAAACTTTATTTTCTGTGGACTTGTCATTAAATAGATCTCCATATCAGTCGCGATTTAGTGCTATTCAATTCTTCTTGAGTTCATGCTCTTAACACTTGGAATACATAGGGCAAGAATTATTGCACTCCAGTTTTTTGCAGTGTGAATAATGCACACACTGAAATTGCTGATACTGTGTCTTAGATATGAATGTTTCTATTTATTTCAGTCTCACAGAATTTATGCCTCAAGTGAAGGTGGAGCAGGTGGAAACTGTGGAAGGATGCTCACATGAGGTAAAAAAAATAAACAAAACAAAAACAGCTCTTTTTAATTTATAGTTCAGTTGTTTTAAATGCTATCTGTAACCCACAGGTTGCTCTGCCAGCTGATGAGGAGTATAAACCTCTGAAACCAAGAGTGGGAAAAGCAGCTAAGGTATAACAGTTAATTTAACTTTATGGTTTCATTTTATTACACTGATGATACATTTTAAATGTGACACTATTGAATTTTATTACATACTTTCTGCAGTAGGACATCTGATTTTTGTGAAAAGAAACTAGTTAGTTCAGTTAGATGTGAATTGCTTTATATGTTTGCAATAACAAATGTATCTTTTTTTTTCTTTTCTCTTCATATCTTATACTTGTCCTGCAGGAATACCCGTTTGTACTGGATCCCTTCCAGCGTGAGGCTATCCTATGTATCGACAACAACCAGTCTGTGCTTGTGTCTGCACACACCTCTGCAGGAAAAACTGTCTGTGCAGAGTAAGCCTGCTAAATAAAAACTTCCATCCTTTACAGTTATAACAGTTCTCACTTGACTTTAATGACATTAGTTTTTTAAACCTTTTAGTGTGTTATTGCACCATAGTGTTCAAGAGTTTAGCTCTGATTAAAAGAATGAGATTCTCTAAATGCATAATCAAATGAATGCGTAGGCTTCATTTGTGATTTATTTATCACAACCACAATATTGGGTCTATGCACATGAATAAGAGATGAGGGACCAGTTCTCTTAAGTCATTAGTCATTGTGGGCTATTTCTAAATGAATTTCTCTCTCTTGCAGATATGCCATCGCTCTGGCTCTTAGAGAGAAGCAGAGAGTCATCTTCACCAGTCCCATTAAAGCACTCTCTAACCAGAAGTACAGAGAGATGTATGAAGAATTCCAGGATGTAGGGTTGATGACTGGTGATGTTACCATCAACCCTACTGCCTCCTGTCTTGTCATGACAACAGAGGTGAGACGTAGATCTGTCCATCGTGGAGGCATTACAATACAATACTACTGCTACACGTTGTGTAACTATTACAGCTGATGTGTAGCAGGTATTGTTTTCCCTATAAGATTTTCTTGACAACGTGTGTTTTCATTGTGCAGCAGGTCTGACTTGAATGTTTTCTTTTTGCCTAGATTCTAAGGAGCATGCTGTACCGGGGATCTGAGATCATGAGGGAGGTAGCCTGGGTTATCTTTGACGAGATCCATTACATGAGAGATGCAGGTGTGTACAGGAAGGAGAGGTCACTGGCAATTTGACTGCTTGTCTTCAACGGTGGAGATTAGACTTGATGCAAAAGTCACTGAAGTTAACAGATTTTGGTTTTATGCTTTCAATTTTAGCTAGAAACTTGTGACAAAGCTGGCCATCATACACTTGCATAATGTAAGCATGTTACATTATGCAAGTGTATGATGGCCAGCTTTGTCACTTGCATAATGTAACATCCTTACATTATGCAAGGTTCTGTGAATGTCTAACTCAAGACTCTGTTCTGTTGAAAAGGTTTATTACTTTTAGCAGTGAACTTTAGCCTCTAGAACTAAGTGTTCTAATGAGACTGGAACTAACATGGAA
>NW_015115590.1:30336-32603 GCF_001443285.1 Poecilia latipinna
TTCAGATTTTTGTCTGGTTGTATAAATGTTGAATCACTTGGCTCAAAAGAGAACTAAGAAATCTACTCAGTAGAGTCCGAAAGAGTAAGGAATTTGATGTTAAAAAATGGTAATGAACAATGTGTTTAATGTAAATCTATTTAATTTAAGCTTACAGCAACATTCTGCTCATCTTTGGTAAATTTGAACCTACATGAAAACTTTATTTTCTGTGGACTTGTCATTAAATAGATCTCCATATCAGTCGCGATTTAGTGCTATTCAATTCTTCTTGAGTTCATGCTCTTAACACTTGGAATACATAGGGCAAGAATTATTGCACTCCAGTTTTTTGCAGTGTGAATAATGCACACACTGAAATTGCTGATACTGTGTCTTAGATATGAATGTTTCTATTTATTTCAGTCTCACAGAATTTATGCCTCAAGTGAAGGTGGAGCAGGTGGAAACTGTGGAAGGATGCTCACATGAGGTAAAAAAAATAAACAAAACAAAAACAGCTCTTTTTAATTTATAGTTCAGTTGTTTTAAATGCTATCTGTAACCCACAGGTTGCTCTGCCAGCTGATGAGGAGTATAAACCTCTGAAACCAAGAGTGGGAAAAGCAGCTAAGGTATAACAGTTAATTTAACTTTATGGTTTCATTTTATTACACTGATGATACATTTTAAATGTGACACTATTGAATTTTATTACATACTTTCTGCAGTAGGACATCTGATTTTTGTGAAAAGAAACTAGTTAGTTCAGTTAGATGTGAATTGCTTTATATGTTTGCAATAACAAATGTATCTTTTTTTTTCTTTTCTCTTCATATCTTATACTTGTCCTGCAGGAATACCCGTTTGTACTGGATCCCTTCCAGCGTGAGGCTATCCTATGTATCGACAACAACCAGTCTGTGCTTGTGTCTGCACACACCTCTGCAGGAAAAACTGTCTGTGCAGAGTAAGCCTGCTAAATAAAAACTTCCATCCTTTACAGTTATAACAGTTCTCACTTGACTTTAATGACATTAGTTTTTTAAACCTTTTAGTGTGTTATTGCACCATAGTGTTCAAGAGTTTAGCTCTGATTAAAAGAATGAGATTCTCTAAATGCATAATCAAATGAATGCGTAGGCTTCATTTGTGATTTATTTATCACAACCACAATATTGGGTCTATGCACATGAATAAGAGATGAGGGACCAGTTCTCTTAAGTCATTAGTCATTGTGGGCTATTTCTAAATGAATTTCTCTCTCTTGCAGATATGCCATCGCTCTGGCTCTTAGAGAGAAGCAGAGAGTCATCTTCACCAGTCCCATTAAAGCACTCTCTAACCAGAAGTACAGAGAGATGTATGAAGAATTCCAGGATGTAGGGTTGATGACTGGTGATGTTACCATCAACCCTACTGCCTCCTGTCTTGTCATGACAACAGAGGTGAGACGTAGATCTGTCCATCGTGGAGGCATTACAATACAATACTACTGCTACACGTTGTGTAACTATTACAGCTGATGTGTAGCAGGTATTGTTTTCCCTATAAGATTTTCTTGACAACGTGTGTTTTCATTGTGCAGCAGGTCTGACTTGAATGTTTTCTTTTTGCCTAGATTCTAAGGAGCATGCTGTACCGGGGATCTGAGATCATGAGGGAGGTAGCCTGGGTTATCTTTGACGAGATCCATTACATGAGAGATGCAGGTGTGTACAGGAAGGAGAGGTCACTGGCAATTTGACTGCTTGTCTTCAACGGTGGAGATTAGACTTGATGCAAAAGTCACTGAAGTTAACAGATTTTGGTTTTATGCTTTCAATTTTAGCTAGAAACTTGTGACAAAGCTGGCCATCATACACTTGCATAATGTAAGCATGTTACATTATGCAAGTGTATGATGGCCAGCTTTGTCACTTGCATAATGTAACATCCTTACATTATGCAAGGTTCTGTGAATGTCTAACTCAAGACTCTGTTCTGTTGAAAAGGTTTATTACTTTTAGCAGTGAACTTTAGCCTCTAGAACTAAGTGTTCTAATGAGACTGGAACTAACATGGAATGTTCTAGTTTCCGAATACTGCAGGATTTCAAATGAAGGTTACATCAAGATAAAAAAGATGAAATGGGACGATTGACCTCCAAATGAATTTTTTTGTGTTGTTTATTGTCATTGACAAGAGTTTCTTTGTTCATTTCAGAGCGTGGCGTGGTTTGGGAGGAAACCATCATCCTTCTTCCTGATAATGTGCATTATGTATTCCTGTCTGCTACCATCCCGAAT
>NW_015115590.1:35552-57913 GCF_001443285.1 Poecilia latipinna
TGGGACGATTGACCTCCAAATGAATTTTTTTGTGTTGTTTATTGTCATTGACAAGAGTTTCTTTGTTCATTTCAGAGCGTGGCGTGGTTTGGGAGGAAACCATCATCCTTCTTCCTGATAATGTGCATTATGTATTCCTGTCTGCTACCATCCCGAATGCCAAACAGTTTGCTGAGTGGATCTGTCATTTACACAAGCAGGTGGGCTGTATTTCTGGGTTGCCACTACCAGTTAATTTAAGAAGATTGCTTATTTTGTGGTTAAAACATAGTTTTCACAATACGGTTAAATTATTTAAAAAAATTATGTTGCGCAGAAACAGATTTTTTTTCAGATTCATAAATGTTTTGGGGCTTCATAATGCTAGTCTAGAATTGAAGTACTGGAAAAAGAATTTGCATGTCAACAGTAGAGACAATTTTAAAAATGAAATATTGTTGTCTGGGATTTTTTATTTTTGTCTCTTTTATCTTTATTGACAATAAAAGTGTTTCTCTTCTTTTCCTGCAGCCATGCCATGTGGTTTACACAGACTACCGTCCCACTCCACTGCAACATTATATTTTTCCAGCAGGGGGCGATGGACTCCACCTAGTGGTTGATGAAAATGTAAGTACACCCATAATCTATTGTCGATGGTTTCACTAACTTAACACAGTCGATCTCCCTTTGCACACTTTTATCTGGAGTTCAGACATTTTTTTAAAATATTTTTAGAAAGATAAAAGATTTTGTCATCACTTTTTATAAAAGTCATATAAAGCAAGTCAGATGTTATTATACGTGATTCAAATAGTGTATGCTTGTGCGCCCTTCCTCAGGGGGACTTCAGAGAAGATAATTTCAACACAGCCATGCAGGTTCTCAGAGATGCTGGGGAGTCCGGGGGTGGCAGTGGAGGTGGCAAGTGGGATCGAAACCGAAAGGGAGGCACTAAGGGTACGCAGGAGACACGTCTAAATAAGACAAAAATGGAAGATTATATCAATCACTTAACCTAAAACTATATTTTTGTATAATTTACTTAGGACCATCCAGTGTTTTCAAGATAGTGAAGATGATCATGGAGAGGAACTTCCAGCCGGTGATCATTTTCAGCTTCAGTAAGAAAGACTGCGAGGCCTACGCCCTGCAGGTGTCCAAGCTGGATTTTAACAATGGTATGGGGCATTTGTGAAGATTTAACTTTAATTTTCACTTTTCTTATCTCTAATTTCTGGAATAAGAATAGCATGGTGTTAATTTTGCATAATAAAACCTCAGATTAGCTTGGATTTCTGCACTGCTAGTTGGTTTAAACCAGATGAAGTACTTTTGCACTGCATGAGTATATGTTTTGTTAATTTAATTAATTATATTTGACTGCTTTTATTGATTTTATTCTTGGAATTAGTAATTTGATTATTTGCACTTATGCTGACCAAGATTTGATTAGTCATTTTATCATCCCAAAAGGACAAAGTCACCTAATTTTGTTCACATCACATATTTGCTAAGGTTTCTGTTTGGTGAGCAAATTGCTTACTTAGTAATCATGTCAAAAACATTTCTGGTGCTGAAAAAAGTTTAAATTAGGAAATGAAAACCTGCCACTTGGCAAACGCAGGTGAACAAAATCCCCTCACTGCAGTAATGTCATAAATATGTTTTATTGTGCTCATACATTTAGATAAGAAAAAGGAGTTTCTTCTGGAAGACATTCATTTTGGACAAAATGCAGTTTTAAAGTGATTTTTGGCTCCCATTCTCATGCTGTTAATATTATTCGGTAAAGTAAAACATGCAATCTGAAGTTATATTATGAAACATTCTCTTTCCTCTTCATGATTTGTTTCTTCTGGATTGCGACTCTATTATGAATGAGGTTTGTTTTAACGCTGCACTCCTCCATCACTGGAGGCTCTTTATTCTGGTAAAGCTGCCAGTTTTTATCAACCCTGTATAAAAAACATGGATAAACTGTGCCAAAGAAAATTCGCATTTCCACAAATTGTGTGCTCCGAATTATCCAAGAAAAGTTTGCTTTTTAAAAAAAAAAAAATCCCCAAACACAGATGATATGATTAAAGGATGAAACAAACTTTCAGCAAAGAGAAAATGTAATCAAATTTAAAATACCAGGCTAGTTTGGTTATGTTTCTAAGTATATTAAGCTAGGAATGAGCTAAACAACTGCATCTACAAGTGTAGCTACTTATTACAATTTAGAAACTCATGATGGACATTTGTTTAAGCAAGTGAAGCCATATTTTGGTTCAGTGTGTTTACTCAGGATTTTGTGCGTTTGTGTGTGTTAATGCAAGTTAGTGTCAAATGAAGGCTACAGTGACAAAAGTAATCACAGTTTTGCTGAAATGTTTCATATTATGGCAGACTGTTATTGGTTAACGTTTCCATGCTGGAAATTGTGAAATATATGCAGTGCATGCAAAAAGAAACTGAAAAAAACTTTTTTAAATAACTCTAAATTTTACTAGATTAAACTTTTATTTTGTGTGCAGCTATAAGAAAATATCAGTAACGCCTTTTTTGTTTCCTGCAGATGATGAGAAACGTCTGGTTGAAGAAGTGTTCAACAATGCAGTGGACTGTCTTTCAGATGAGGACAAGAAGCTGCCTCAGGTAAGCAGGCCACAGTTTGCCCACAACCTGTAATGTGTTTTTTCTTCTAGCACCTCAAGTCTTTGAACTCTCAACGTTGACACCTTGTAAAATTTAAAAAAAAAGCTTCACAATTTCCTCCAGTTAACCACCTTGATGGAAAAAGGCTGCATGTGTTAAAACGCTGGTTCTTCTGTTCCTTATTAAATTTAGTCGTGTTTTTCCTTTTTCTGTAGCAATGGGAAAAATCCCACAGGGGTAGCAATGGCCAACTCAGCCATGCCTCACACTAATACGAGTTCCCTCTCCATTCTTTTCCGTCTTGGCTTTTGTCACAGTAGTGACGAGTTGTGTTTTTTTTGGTCTCCCGCAGGTCGAGCATGTGCTGCCACTCTTAAAGAGAGGGATAGGAATCCATCATGGAGGACTGCTGCCCATCCTGAAAGAGACAATTGAGATTCTCTTCTCTGAGGGTCTGCTCAAGGTACCTCCGTCTCTGTGAAAAGATGCTTCTTCAAGCATATTGAAACTTGACATGCACGATATTGGATTATTGGTCGATAGCCAATATGCTGATATAGTAAAACTCATTTGGCCAATAACCGATACCAATACCATGCCAATAATGTCATGCATCCGTAATTGAAACGAGTGAAGTGAAGGGATTATGTGTTCAAATGTAATGTCTTGTAAAATCATTCATTTGCCTTTAACTTTTTCGCATTTTAACATTTTACAACCTTAATGCAGTTCATTGAGATTTATGTGACTGATGAACACATAGCTGCGGACAGTTGTAAAGTGGAAAGAAAACAAAACATGATTTTCTTATATAAAAAAAAGAAAATGTGAAAGAAAACAAGATATAAATTTGTATTTAGTTGAACAAATGATTGGAAAACCATTTTTTTGAAGAGTGTAGACAAGGATCTGACGTATCAGTTATTATCAACTAAAGATGGCAGAGTAAGTCGCCATACTTCCTGAGCAGTTCCTGGTCAATTTTTGTCAGTTTCAGTCTCTGAAATAATCAGTTTTAATAGCAAGTTGCTATTATTCAGCAAATATTAATATTTAATTTCACCCCGCCTGTTTAATTGTTTCTTGGTGTGGATATCAGTGGTTTACTCACCTTTTTATATTGCTCTTAACATCGGAGAGCATCGGTTTGAAGATGTGTCATCACGTTTGTAGAGCTACGGAGCTTCAAAACCACCTACTGTGTCTTAGCTTGGATATGGGCTGATGGGCATCTTACCTGCCTCACAGGTGAAATGTCTCCAAACCAATGCTTCTGCTCATACCTCCTGCTTGTAGTAAACTGCAGCGCAAAAACAAATGCCTTACTTTATGTGTCTATCACACAAAATCCTCTTTGTTTTCACTGTTGAGAAAATGTTAAATTCAAGGGGTGTGAATATTCTAGCTCTGTTTGAAAGAGAAAAAACAAATTGGGATTGATATCAGATGTTGAGAATATGCAATCGTTTACAAGGTCTTGGAAGCTGTATAAAAATACCCTGATTTGCACGCTGATGACAAAATGGTAACGATTTGTTGTCTCATTCCAGGCCTTGTTTGCTACAGAGACCTTCGCCATGGGTATTAACATGCCAGCTCGGACCGTTCTCTTCACCAGCGCACGCAAGTTTGATGGCAAGAACCACCGCTTTGTAAGAACTCACAGCAACTTGACCATTATAAAAACTGTTTCTTTCAAAGGGATTGATCAGTTGTCACAATTTCTGCAGTAGATTTTTGTACATATGCAAGAAGGTGATCGGAAGCAGGTGATGTCTTTTGGAGAAGTTTGCATCAGAAAACATCCCACCTATGTGTATCTACAGAAAAAAATAAATCATCCTGTAAACATGGCAGTCCCTTTAAAAGACCTCTAGCTTGTGCTTAGTGTTCACTTTCACACAGCCTGTCGCTCTGAAGTCTTTATAAGGTCTTCAAACGGAGCCGCTCGCTTTGCCACATAAACAGCCACGTATTGTTTATAAGAGCTGGGGGCCGTGTGTGAAGCTGCAGACATGCACACACAAACACGGCGAGGATTGAAGCGAGTCGAGAGGGAAACATCCCTCCAATCCAAGTACTTCATGAAGAACATCTGGTGCCTCAGATGGTGCCAAAGCTCCACGCAGGCACTTCAAAACACTGCACTGTGATTCTTGATTCATGCTGTGGTGAAAATCACAATCTGTTACTGTGGCACGGTTGATCGGAAGATGCGATCACATCAACACGGAGTCCTTTTGTTTTGGTTGCAAAACACAGGGTTTTGTACGGATGCTTGAATTTCAATTAGGTGCCTTCAATGTTTGGAAAGTTCTTGATTTCTGTATTTAATCCTTGAAAGCGCCTGACATTTAAGCTGCACAGTTTGGGGACTTGGTGCAACTTAACATTTTAATGAAGCCCTAAATTTGGAAAATATTATTTAGAGTTGAGAACAGTTATGTTCATACACCTAATAAGAAGATGGACACTTTTTTTTTTTCTTGCTGTCTGAAGTCAAATCAGAGTAAACTTTTCTTAATTCTTTCTGACCTTTTTTTTTTTTCTTCCAAAATTGCTAATTTATTTTTGTAATTCCAATTTGTGCAGTTATATGGTTAATGGGGGGAAAAAAACAACTAATGTTCTGCAGATATTGGGGCATACTTCATCCTAACAAGCCTTTTTCCTTTCCTTCTAGATTACATCAGGTGAGTACATCCAGATGTCGGGGCGCGCTGGCAGGAGAGGAATGGATGACAGAGGAATAGTTATTTTTATGGTGGATGAGAAGATGAGTCCAGCTGTGGGCAAACAGCTACTGAAGGTACAGTAAATCTGAATGCGATAAATTTTTGATCTTGTTATGGCCAACTAAGCTGATCGCATTAAGGGTAATCGGGCCATTTGGTGTGCTGTCATAACTTGGCAACGTTCTCACAGAGAACCCTGAGTCTTGATTGTCTGTCTTTGATTTGACACGTTTATATGCATGTTGCTATAAATACACAGCACAGCTGTGTGCCTTTTGAACCACACAGCCCGATATTAGAGGCTGTGAAATGTCGCCGCGGTTGCGAAATCTCTCAAGTTTTTAAATTGGAGTCAGCAACTTCAGCGTACTTGCGTGTAGACCTCTTACGGTTTATCCCATCTGTCTTCTACTGCACCCAACATTTCTGTTGTCGTCGTGCCTTGCAGGGCTCAGCAGACCCTTTGAACAGTGCCTTCCACCTGACATACAACATGGTGCTCAACCTGCTGCGTGTAGAAGAGATCAACCCAGAGTACATGCTGGAGAAGTCCTTCTACCAGTTTCAGCACTACAGGGCTTTGCCCGGCGTCGTTGAGAGTCAGCATCCTGCTTTTTATTTCTACACTTAATTAGAAAAAAAGAACGGGTTAGCAAACACCACTTTGGGTAATGCTGTAGCAAGTTTAATGAGATCGCTGCTTCCATTTTTTTTTTATTTTGCAGAAATTAAGAAGTTAGAGGACCAGTATCACACCATTGAGATTCCTAACGAGGAGAGTGTTGTTACATACTTTAAGATCAGGCAGCAGCTGGCTAAGCTGGGTAAAGAGATACAAGAATTCATCCACAAGCCCAAATACTGCCTGCCCTTCCTTCAGCCGGGCCGACTCGTGAAGGTACGTCTCTCTACCCGTTCACATTCTGGGAATGTTTCCAGACTCCTGCATTTTATTAAAGGCCAAATTTCCTGTGCTGATGCCACAGGTGAAGAATGAGGATACCGACTTTGGCTGGGGAGTGGTTGTAAACTTTAGCAAGAAAACAAACACAAAGGTAAGCCAGACTTTACTGCCACTCATGCTGGTGTGTTTCATTGGGAATTTAGTGGCCAAAACTGTGCATAATGGTGAATAAGCTTTAATTAAAGCCTTTCTATTGAACATCTGGTTTATTTGAGGATGGTGTCCTGAGAGAGACCTTTCTCTCCAGTCTCAAATCTTTTGTATCTCCCTAAGATTTTCTTTCTCCATCTATCTTTACATCAACTGCAACCTACTTCCCCTCTTTTTCGTCTCGTTGACAACTACGCACTATTTTGTGTAATCTGTCCCCGAAAATCTCAATAAAATACTTCAAAGCCTGGTTATAATTTGAGAATGTGAAGAAATTGAAAGTATGAATTTGCTCCCAGTCTTTAGTTAAATGTTGCTGTGCCTGATGTGGTTTTCATGCTTTAGGCCAGCGGAGACTCTGAGCCGCTGTACGTAGTCGAGGTTTTGCTTCACTGTAGTAAAGAAAGTGTAAAAAACTCTGCAACTGAGGCGGCCAAGCCTGCTGCTCCAGGGGAGACCGGAGAGATGCAGGTTGGTGAAACTAACACACACACACACACACTGAACTGTGTCTATCACATTTTCTGCTCACATTTCAATCTGTTTTTCTACCCAGGTGGTTCCAGTGATGCTCCACCTCCTCACTTCGATCAGCTCAGTTCGTCTCTACATCCCTAAAGATCTCAGGCCTTTTGACAACAGACAGCTCATGCTCAAGTCCATACAGGTACAGGTTTCATATGTAAAAAAAAAAAAAAACAGTTTTTTTTTTTTTTTTTTAGCAAAAATCTTCATCCAATCATTTTCTTTCCTCTTATTCTTCAGGAGGTACAGAAGCGGTTCCCGGACGGCGTTCCTTTACTCGACCCCATCGATGACATGGGCATCAAAGACCCCGGCCTGAAGAAGGTCATTCAGAAGGTGGAGGCCTTCGAACACCGGATGTACACACACACACTCCACAGCGATCCCAACTTAGAATCCGTCTACTCCCTGTGTGAGAGGAAAGCACAGGTAAGAATGTGTTTGTGTGTGAACAAGTCAAATCTGGAGTAAATGTCAGACTTTACGTTGAGTCAAACAATAAAACAATGGATGCTATTTTAATGAAATGTGTACTTATTTATTTAGACAAAGCAGTTGTAATTGAAAATAGCCAACAACCTACTTTCTTTTTTACAAACGCAGGAAGAAAGCAGCAATATTACATCATCTGCTCTCAAAGGTCACTTAAAGTCAGCCTCATTATATAAACTGAACTTTTTTTATTGTGCCATGTCTCTTTATCTCCTCTGTGCTGTTTTCCTGCACTGAACCAGCACAATCGATGTTTCAGACCTCCAGGTCCCATGCAGTTAAAAAACAAATCATTCCCAGCATCACAGAACAAAACGAGGAATTGTGTTTTCTGTGGGGATTTGACAGAAATAAAGAGAAAAAAATAGAAACATCAAGTTAGAAGCTGCACAGCAGCTGTAACAGGCGGTTGATTTATTACAGATTGATGTAATTATGTTAGTTTAATAATAGTACCTTTTTTTACGTTGTGTTTTAGGTTGATGTGTATAAATTTGGATATTTAAAATGTCTCCCAGTTCCAGTGTTAAGAACCCTCGCTTTCTGATGGTCTATCATACAGTGGCAGAGAGAAAGTGAAATTCTTGGTAGGATTTTTGAGAGGAAAGCAGGTGGATGGATTTATTTTAAGAATCAAAAGAGAGTGTGGAATCCAAGGGGATGCCAGGGTAGTAGACCTTAAAATGGGGGCAGATGGACAGAAGATATTGTGCATCATAAAGATAAAAGTAATATAAATTCAACTGAAGATATTAAACAGAATAAGGGTCATGTGTTGACCACGTTTCATCCGTGGGATTTGACTGGAACCTTTCACTTACCAGGTTAACCGTCTAATCTGAATAAAATGATTTAAAATAAAATTTCTGCTTCCTGCTTTCAGAGCACACACCCTTAAGTTTTAAGTGTTTCTGTAATTAGAGTCCTAAAATGTCTTAAATTATGATGTTTTTTTTTTTTTTTTTATCAAGTTGAGTTTTAACATGTTAATCACAGGTCTTAAATGTTATCTTGACAGGACTGTATAATTTTGTACTTTTTTGTTCTCGCTGGACTTTTCTGTCAGGCCAAAGTTTGAGTCACACTCAGACACCTTCACTGTGTGTGTGACTCCAAATGGTTGAAGCTACCGGTCACTCAACGCTAACACACCTTGCTAATTAGTTTAGTTTTTTATTGTCTGTCATGGATACGTTCAAATTTATCACCAATTGGCTGGGTGAAGTTTGTTTGTTTCTGTGGAGATATATGGCTTAAATTTTATTTATAGCAGTCTTTAGAAGTCTTAAATTGGAGTTGGTGAAACCTAATTTGGACAATTTCTCTTTTCGAACCATATGTGTTAAAAGATACAAAACAGACAGGTTCTACTGGTCCGATGAAACAAACCTGTTACACAGTTTGCAACAAGTTTGACATCTTGCTGTTGCATTTTAAAATAAAGTTGTATAATAAACTGGTGTTAGTATGTTTGGTCTCTGCAGCAACACCCTGACCACGTCTAATAGCAATCCCCCTGAGCAGAGCAACCTGTGCTTCAGATGTTCTTTCATTTCTCTCCAGTGATCCAGTTTTAACCGCAGCACTCACCTTATTTGCTTACCTAATTTGTTTAGTAAAACATAAACCTGTCCAACCTTATGAGCTGCAGCATGACCGACAAAGAAGTCTTTCATTTGAATTTATGACTCACCGAAGCTATAAAACCATTTTAACGTGTAACTTGGTTTCAGGGAGGTGGAGGTATTCACTGGGAACAGAAACACTTAAATATGTTGAATTTGTGATCTTGCGACAATTTCTCAGCAACTCACAGATCCGCAAGTTCAGTTAGACCAAGCAATATCTGGTGACGTCTCGCCTAAAGAGACGTTGCTGATAAATGTGCAATCTCGCGTCTTTGGCTTGGAGGGGTTTTGGAAAGTGGTAAAAAAAATTATTGGTGCCTCAAGATATGTACTTATCGTGTTGTAATTTCCTTGTTGTTCCTTCCTTTATCACTAGTTAATGTACTGCTTCAGATGATCTCACAAAACGGATGGTAGTAAAAATGACATGGCTTTTAAAGAGCCATGCTGTGTTTTTGTTCTTAGATCTTAATTTGCTCTCAAATCACTCTTTAAAACAAAACGCTTTTTTTATGTGTGTGTGCTGTAGATCGCAGCCGAGGTTCGGACCGCCAAACGGGAGCTGAAGAAAGCTCGCACCGTCCTGCAGATGGACGAGCTGAAGTGCCGAAAGAGAGTCCTCCGAAGACTCGGCTTTGCCAGCCCCTCTGATGTCATCGAGATGAAAGGCAGGGTCGCCTGTGAAATCAGCAGGTAGGTTTTCTAAACTAGTCGTAGCCGTTTGTAGCAGTTTCCTCTCTTGAACTGCTCACTTTAGAGCTTCTCTGTGTGCGAGCTGTGAATGTGTTTCGCTACTTTTTATAATCATTAGCTATTTAGCGTAATTTTAGTCAAGTGCTTCAAGCCATAAAGAGAATGTTGAACATGGCAGCTTACCTTCAGCTACGAGGAACCAAATAGCTGGTGCTGCAAGATTTATATGAAAACATCCAATGAGTGATTCATTTTTAATTTGTTTTTGTTGGAACCCCTCGTTGAAGCAGTTATATTTTAAAGGTTTATACACATTTGTAAGAGTGCGGTTTGACCAGAGCTCTCTGGTAAAAACCCTATGGGTTCTTATTTAGCTTATCCTACAGGGACTCTGGATCCTCATGTCTCAAATTTTAAGATCTGAGTTTCTGACTAAAGTTGCTGTGAGAACAGTTTTTCTTATTGTAACTCTGCCACATGTCCTCTCTGCCTCTGTTTAATAAAAACAATAAAAAGATGGCGTTGTACAAAGTGCTAACGGTGTGTGTTAACCTGTGCAGCGCCGATGAGCTCCTGCTGACAGAGATGGTGTTTAACGGCCTCTTCAACGACCTGACGGTGGAACAAGCCACCGCTCTCCTGTCCTGCTTCGTCTTCCAGGAGAACGTACGAACAGACACACAGAAACTCGCCCAATTTCTGTAACTCTGTACAAACACTGCTGACACAATCTGAACCCCATTCCAACCGAGTCCAGATCAGGTTGCATTCTTGGTCTGTCTTACTGCTCTGCAAACATAACAAACTAGAGGTTGATTTGTTTGTCCTGTCTAATGAAGCAGAGCTGGTCCAGCATCAGATTTTTCAGCAGAGCTTGTTTTTTTTTGTTTTTTTCTCCCTCTGGCTCTTACCCTGCAGATTTAATCCAACTTGTCAAAATAACCATCACTAAAGCTTGGATCCAATGTCAGGGAAATAGTTATTTAAATAATCCCAGTTTTCAGGCTTCACTTTTTTTTATCAGCAGTCTCCTCAGTCAGGCTCATATAAGGTCTAAACAGCAGCACATTTTGTTTGTTTTGCTCTCTGATCATTAATGAAGTCATTGCGGCCCGCAGGCTAACGAGATGCCAAAGCTAACCGAGCAGCTGGCCGCGCCGCTCAGACAAATGCAGGTGGGACTTTATGACGCACGAACAGCTGGAGGGAATTCTACCTGTAACAGAGATGTGAACACCGCTGTTGCTGCTTTCAGGAGTGTGCGAAGCGCATCGCCAAAGTGTCCGCAGACGCTAAGCTGGAGGTTGATGAGGAGACGTACCTAAACCAGTTCAAACCTCACTTGATGGATGTGGTGTTCGCCTGGGCCAACGGGGCCACGTTCGCTCAGATCTGTAAGATGACGGACGTCTTTGAAGGTTTGTTCCTGGCAGGTTTTTAACCGTACCCAACGTTTCTCCCACTGCGTTCTTATGTTTTCTTTCTCTTTTTTTTTTTTATGCTGCCTTTTTGGGGGGTAAAGGGAAAAAAAAAATAGATTTATTGTGCGGTTTAATTCCCAATCCAAAGTTTTCCTAGAAGTGATCTCATGAGTAAAATATGGGATGGTACCATAGTAAGAAATATGAATCTGGGTTGAGAAACCCGAGGGAGGATTCGATAAACTCTCATGTGTGTGTGTGTGCGTGTCTGTGTGTGTGTTCTGGCAACCCAAAGAGAAATGAGAATTTTCTGCGATTATTCAGTCAGCTCTGTTAATTTAACTTTAAAATGACCTCTTGAGTGTTTTTATTTCCATGTAAATGTCTCCAACTCTGAGCTTTTGTTTTTCCTGCAGGAAGCATCATTCGCTGCATGCGGCGCCTGGAGGAGGTGCTGCGACAGATGTGCTCTGCAGCCAAAGCCATCGGTAACACTGAACTGGAGAACAAGTTTTCAGAAGGTGAGAAATGCAGAGCTGTTCACTTAAATTGATTACCTTTTCAGTGGAAACAGATCAAATGGGTGTAAGAATTGAGCCGTTCAGGTTTAAAAACCTTGATTGATCTTAATTTATTTCTTTTTTTTTTTTTTGGGAGAGGTCTGAAAACATTACACTTTGTTAAAAAAACACAATCTTTTACTACTTGTACTTATGGTTGCAAATATTTTCATCTCTTGAGTAAAATTTAAAAGACTATGCATGTAGGCATTATAGGATTTGAGACGTAGAGCCTGCTAACATCTACTTGTATTTAAAACTGACGTTTAACTGGACCTGAATGCTTTTATTTAAAAAACACAAATCCCTACTAAAATATCTTAATGTAATGATGCAGTTATATATCTAACTTGCATGTTGACATGACTGAAAATTAGTTAACAATGTGCAACAGAACCTGTGAATAATTGTACAATTTTGTCGCTTTTCTTTGCAGGCATCACAAAGATTAAGAGAGACATAGTTTTCGCTGCCAGTCTCTATTTATAGACACAAGATGCAACTCACAACTTCAACCCCGAATCTGTCCTACCCAAAGTTATCCGAATAACTTTCATCAGGATTTGCTTCCACTCCATTTTGTTTTCTCCATAACATCTTGATTAAAGATTTATTTTGGATTGGAGGCATCCAATTGGTCAGAAAACATTGTACATTCAAGTTTTTATTGAATTCATACATCAAACACATGCATCATTTGAGTTAATGTTTGTGAGTTAGATGGCTTTATTTTTCCTTATTTTAGACATTTGTACATAATTGTAACATTGTTTTTTTTTTTTTTTCAATAAAAAGTCTGTATGGTGATTTGTTGACATACAGATTATACAAAAGCACATTGTTCTGTATTTGTTTTACATAAGATCCACAGGGAGCTGTAATAGCAGCCACAGCAGTCCAGTACAAGGCAACACAGGACTCAGCAGCCAGCTGTTGCATCACGCTAACCCAAAGCTACGAAACAAACACTTGGTTCATGATATCAGGTTAGAGAGCAGCGGTGTTCTCTGGCTTAGGGTCAGCTTCATCTTCTGTTAACCCTCTTCACTCATTCACTACTGGAGACATAAAACTGACCTTAAATCAGATCCGTGAGCATGCTGACTGCAGTTCAGGAAAAAGCACTAAGCAGGATTACATTCACAGGTTTCCGACGCGCCCTCCCTCCCAGCAGTGGTCAGATCCTTTTGGTGCATGCAGTTTTCCCTCCGCTTCAGTAGATCACGCTAATAGGTCCACCTCATTTTTTTTTTTTTTTCCCCATCTTCAGCTTGCGATCTACATCTGGACACTTTTCACAATCCGTCTTTCACACAAAGCACACTGGTAAACAAGCACGAAAAACCCTAAAGTGTGAAATTCAAAGAGGCCATGTGTGGTTCTGAGTTCAGATTACTTGAGGAATAATCAGGTAATTCAAACTAGACGTCCATGCAGTGTATTGAATGGGGGATTTGCTCGGGATTAAAGGCTTCGAAGCTGGAATTCTGGGCGTGCGTTGGAAGGAGAGGTCTCTTAGCTTAGCTCCACTTAGCTTAGTTGGGACTCTCAAAGTGGTTCCCGTTTGTGGGGGTCTCCTGCAGCGTTGTGTGAGGGATGTCCATCTCTTTACGGCACTCTGTTGTTTTGAAAAAGTCCGATATGAAGAAGACCTGCAGGAATCGGAAATAAAAAATAAAATTAAAAAAAGTTTATGCAATGCAGAACTTTTCATATCTACATTTTGTCACATGGACCACATGGAAAAATGCTTATTCCATGCAGACGTACAAAATGATGTGTGTGATTATGGACTGGAGATAAAAATAATGGTTTTCAAAATAATTGAAAATTATTTTTAAAAGGAGTTTGCACAGCAAGTCCTCCTTTGCGTATGTAGAAACTGAAATCTTTACCTCAACATTATTTTTTTGCTAATTTGTTCATGTCCAGTTAAGATTTCACACAGAGCATCTGAAGGTTTCAGGTCTTGCTACAGATTTTAAATTGGATTTACAACTGAACTTTGACTGGGCCATTTTAAACACCGATCTAAACTGCAGCGCCTGCTGCATGGTGGGGGTTGTTATCCAATCCAATGGTGAACCTCTGCCATAGTCTCAAGTCTTTTGAAGCCTCTAACAGGTTTTCATTGAGAAATCCAGAGTATTTTACTCCATCACTGCTCTAAAAATAACTCCTCCCCCTCTACTTTGCACATTTATGGCATTAAATCTCCAAATTAAAAGTTTAATATTAAAAAAAAAATCAAATATTGTGAATACAATTGGAAGACAACTTAAATGCAGCTGGAGATGAAATATTTAATGACTAGATGATTGCAGCACATACCACCAGCAGAGCCATGCCTGCGCCCTGCAGCAGCCCTGTCAGCACGTCGCTCCAGTGGTGTTTGTAATCGGAGACCCTTGACAGGCCGGTGTACACCGAGGCAGCGATCAGGAAGAACTGGAGGGTTGGTCTGAGCAGCCGCGCCCACTGGACCTGAAGCCGCGCCTGCAGGTAGAGCTGTGGAACGCAGATCGATGATTCATGTTCGTTACAACACAAACGAGCCAAACTTGACTTCTGTAGAGGAAACGAGTGGCTACAGACACGTCATTTTAAAATAAAAAAAATCAAGGTCACTGATGTAATCAGTAGTGACATGAAAAATGAATCTTACTAAATGTAATAATCTTCTAATCTCTGGATTAAACATGTCTAACAGACATGTTTAATCTCGCTTTCAAATGGTGTCAATTTTGTGTCAAGAACACAAAATTTAACCTTTGTCCCGGTCTGCGTTTTTCGTGTTCCTTCCTGCTACACTTTACTGACGTAAATGCTGACCAAAGGCTAGCGCTTTCCATAAGTGAGCTTCCACCCCACAGGAGAAAGGAGCTTACTGCGTTAAAGCTGAAGACTTTGTCCCCTGGTCTATTTCTATCTGAAAGTATTGAATGAATCAGCAGCGCATAAAGTTCATCGGGGCTTGGCAGTAAAACCAGCTCTGGACAATCGCAGCATGGTGCTACTGAGACTGTTCATAAGGTACAGGAATGAGATCTTTAAACATTGTGGCTTAAACGTAAATAAATATCAGCACCTGCCACTACAGCAAGACCATAAACAGAAACATCAGACTCAACTTGCCTGTAAATGTCACAGAAAATCTGACTCAATGCAGACACCAGATAATAGCTCCTGTTTGTCTTGTGTAGAAGCTGACTGGATCCCGACATTTTTATGAAATTCCTTTAAATAGCAAGGAACACCTAGCCTGCAGCTTAAAAACAAAGGAGGGTTCAAAGTTTAATGTTCATTCCAGTCTGTACTGAACTACTGAACTTTAAGCTAATAATTAAAGTCAGAAAAAAAATGTTTTATCTACGTAATTAACTTAGAGTCTAGATGGAGATTTTGTTTTTTCCTAACTGGGGTTGTGGGAAGTAGTAATAAACAGTCAGAGTCTTACCTACTCTCAAAAGCAGCGACTGTACGATTGAACTATTAAAGATAAGACGTTTTATTGAAGAATAAAACTATAAAGCTCCTAATAGCAGGGCCACAAAAGAACCTCTAAAGGACACAGTCCAGAGTGCATCCAAGAATGATAAAACCAATGAGCACTTTATTAAATAAATGAAAAATAATCAGTATTCTTCTCTAAAATGTAAATATATAAAAAAAAAACAAAAAAACTTTTTTTCCCAAAAGAACTATTGGTTCAAGTTGCATGTTTTCCAAATTCTAATACAGATAAACTTTTTCCACAGCAAATACAAGCAAGTAAAGTAAAGATAAGCATCATAATAGCATATAGGATTAATTGTTTTTGTTTTATTATTAATGTTTATACCTGTCCACCAACGAAAACTGTGAAAAACTGCAATAGATGCTTAGTGTCTCATAACTCTTAAGAAGTCTGTTTGGTACATTTCCTTCAGATTAAATCAAGAAATATGAGAACCAGATCAATAGCTAAACAACAAAGATCTTATCAGTTCCACTACAGCGGTGAAGCTTCACCACCCCTAACTCTCACTTTCAGTAACACTACGTTGTTCCCAGTCTTTACGCTGAACGCAGAGGGCTGATTGTGTTGGCCTTGCTTTGTTTGTTCTTTGCTATCTTTAAAATAAAACATACCGTAAATCAGCATGCTTAGAGATGTTATCTTGAAAATATTCCAGGATAAACCTTCCCACAAAATGCAAATATTTCCATTTCAACCTCCTTCCAGATTATCTGCAGTTCTTCAGTGAGCAGCTGGTTATTTTATCCAGTCTTCAGTGTTTACACTGAACTAAACATGTCATGTTCTGATTTTTTTTATCTGCAATTTATTTTTGATCCATATCAGTTAACAACTAAACATCAAACTTAGCTGTGTCTGACTGAGGTGATGCATGTAAACTGTATCTGGTATGTTTAAGTTAATACACGACACTGAAATCATAAATTAGACACGTTTATTAAAAACATTCCTGCTTAGCGTGCAGCTTGGTTGGAGGTACTTACAGCGAGGAACAGCATGCAGTACATGGAGAACGACGAGTGGCCAGAATAGAACGACAGTCTGCAACAGAAAGACAGACGCATGACTCAAAAATGGGACTGCGAGTGTGTGTGTGTGTGTGTGTGTGTGTGTGTGTGTCTGTGTGTGTAATCTGTTCAAGCAAACGAGAGGCTGTGCAAACATGCACTGCCTCAGCGGGCTTTTGTTCATACACGTTTCGGAGAAATGATAACTGAGGGGGGATGTTGAGGTTCTATGGAGCTGCTCTTCCGAACTGTCCCCTCTGCCTTTGCTACTTCCTGTTTGAAACACAGTTGTTGTCATTTCACAGCTGTGCGTGTGTGAGGCAGACTGAGCTCGACCTATTAAGAAACCCACGTTTAAAGAAAACTCGGAGACGATGTTCAGCTCATAACTCAAAATGAGTGAAAGTTCGGCTCCCGCATGGGGCAAACTGAGGCTATCCACGGGGAAAATCTTGAAACCATCTTATCTCGTTGATAAATGTAAAACTATTTTACTTCTGGAATATTTTTATTTCCATTTTCCTTACAAATATGAAACAAACAGGTTTTCTTAAAAGACTGCTCAGATTTTATATCATCGATGTCTCCGTGCACTCTTACCAAACACAAAGGGAGCTAAATGAAAATTCAAACCACACATTGCAGATTTCTAATTGTGGGAAACTGAACATTTTCAAAAATGTACCAGACACTATAACAGAGCAGTGCCATCACCTACAGCGACGTGTCCGTTTTACTGCTATAACTTGTACATTCTCAGAAAGCATGTGCCTAGTCATTGTGCTCCAAGAAGAGATGGGTTTCTTCCTGTGATATACCTTGCAAACAAATATCTGCCCTCCAAGAGGGCATCTGTTTCTCCTGTCGGATCAAGAGTCATGTTACAGTAAGATGAGGCTGAGCAGGACACCCTGACCAGCCCTCTTTCTTGTTCTGCTGCACTTTATCAGACCTATTAGTGTCTGGCAGGCCGTCCTAAACGCCCGGATGAAGCAGCTGGAAATCTGTGTCCCCAACATGAATCTTAAAAGCACCGGATATCTGCTCTTCAATCAGTGGATCCCTCTCTTGCACTGCCGTCACACTACATTTAAAAAAAGAACAAACAGACTGCCGATATGGAAAAACAGCAACAAATACGCACCGCGCCCTTGTAGATTTACCGTAGGTGACAAGGAAAAAAACCAGTGGGCACATGCAAAAGCAGCTAAAGGATAAAAAAGCAGAAGGTTTAAGAAACAAAGGGGAAACCTGGAAAGTACAAAGGCTGCTTGGCTGTAAAAGAGAGCAGCATTTTCCTCACATCCCAGAATAAACTCTCCAACCTCAGCAGTCCTCTGTGGTTTCATCTACAGTAGAATGAGGAGAGGAAATCCTCTCCTCCCAACGTTCTTCCTGCTGCTCTGAGCAGATAACAGACACGGGAAAGCTTAATAAAAATAAGCTTTCCTTTCCTGTGCCGTCAGTACAACCATCATCGTATTCCAACCGGTTTCCACTTTTTATATGTCATCTGCTTATAGCTTTTTAAAAACGGATCACATTTTCATTTTACATTTATTTGAATCTTTAATAACAATAATCCTGATAACTGACCGTTTTTTTTAATGACATTTAGACTGAAATATTCCAACCTTGCAGATCTGAGCTGAGTGAATTTAGCTCATTTTTTCTATAAGCTCAGCACATACTGCTCAGCCTGTTCTGGTTTATTATGCCTAGATGACAATGTGTCTGTGTAACCTTTACTTTCTGCGCTTCCAAAACAGATTAAAGCGTAAGGGGTCAGGGATTTTGATTTTACTCCTTCAGAGTTCAATTTCCAAATTACTTGGGCAAGAAAAAAAAAACAGGTTATCCTCTGAATGATTTTACACTTGAAGCTGCAAGTAAAGACTTGTAATCATCATCTGAACAAAGAAGGAACAAGAGGAGAAAAAGCTTTTATTTTCAGTAACTGCTGGTCGTATCTTTCCCCTCCATTGTGAATATTCTGACTCAGTTTAAGATATCATACAATGAGGAGAACTGTTTTTTTCAATACTCATTCAATTCTTTATACAACGGGGTAAATTTTGGTCAATGTTTTTCCTCTTTCTCAAATCTAAACTGGTTTGACATCAGGACTTTCTAAAACACACGTCCTCTTTCAGAAACAACCTGCTTTTTACTGTCACCGCACATCATCCAGCAAATAAAAAGTCAAAGATCTGAAGGTGTTTTGATCAGATGCATACCTGCCCTCGTTGACCATCTTCAGATTTCCGGTGCAGTTGAAGTTTTCGATGTATACGCCTGCTGAGCAGTTGATGAGTTTCCAGTCCGGTTTGCACACGTCAAGGAAGTGCGGCCTGAGCCGGCCGATCGAATACTTTGCGATGTCCGTCAGAGACTGGCTCATACCGGCACCGAAGATGAAGGTACCGACGGCTTTGTAAACACAGGCAACGTAGTTGCCGAACGTTGATTTGGACTCGATGCGCTTTAGATAAACTAAAAGGCACTCGCCAAAGACCATCTGCAAAGGAAGGAGAGGAATAAGTTAGAGCTTAGCTTAAAACAAATGCCAAAAAGTAAAAAGAAGTAAAATCACATTTTAAGAAAGAGCAAAGAAAAGAATGTTTCATCTTGTGAATATTTGTCATGAAGTTGTTAAAATTACTGACGTTTTTGATTTTTGATGTTACGTTACGTTGGTATTTTTTGATCAAGAACTAGAAAAGGAGATTTTTTCACACAAAAAACAAGCAAAGAATATTACAGCTGAGCATACAGACGAAGTTTCAAAGTCAGAATATCTTTTACTGTCTTCTTATTTTGAATAAATAAAAAAAAATAAGTTTTTTGTTTTGTATTTATTGTTAACTTTGGATAGAACCAGAGCCACTGCTTTTGCTTTTCCTTTTCCTGTTTGCTACACCAACTGGAGAAGACATAATGCAAAGACCCTATAGGTCAGTTTCTCCACATTGCAGATTTCAAAATAAATAAAATTTATCCCAGGAAGATGTCCACTTAACAAACATAATGTTTAGTTATCTTTTTCTCAAAGTCAACTGACTTGATAACAGTGCGATATATGTGATAATTGGCACCCCTGCTGGAGACGAGTAAGTAAAACCAGCCATATTTAACACAGACATACACAAAAACTGTGTGTTTGTGTATGAATCACACTTTGGAGATTTATTTTTTCTTAGTGCAATTGAATAACATGTTTCCCTCTCTTTCACATTTACAAAAATGGCCTTGTGTATAACATCTATACAACAGGATACGATGAAATTATAAATGGATAATTAAACATTCCTTGATGCTCTGTTTAACTTTAAAAACGTGAGTTATAGCTTAATAAAATAGCTCTCATTTATTTTATAGCATCTGTGGTGCTGGTTATTTTCTTTAAAATGAAAAATGATTCCCCAACGTGGGATGTTTTTCTCTAGGGTGCATTTTCTTTTATATATTTTGTGTGCGTCTGTGTGTGTGAGAGAGCATGCTGCTGGAATAAAAAAGATTTGGTATTTTAAGGGGTGCCAATAACCGTGGGGGAGGATGTGGCTTGCATGTCTCTGTGGTTGAACTTGAAAGAGACAGCAGTGACTGTGCTTTACGAAAACCTGACAGATCAGAGGCCAACAACAAAGCTTAAAATAACATCCGACCTGGTTAGCCATTCCACTTAACACTGACCCTGGACAGCACAAACTGCAGCTGAATTCATGTGTTGCTATTATTTTGGATATTATTTTGACTTTCTTTCGAAATTAGCTCTCAGATTTAAAGTGATCTTCCCAATCTGCCGTTTTTATTTGCGATGCATCCATCTTAAAATACACCCTACGCATACCTCTATCTGTTTCATCTACAAGCATTAGAAAGATCACTTTCGTTGAAACAAGCTTGATTAACAGCGTTTTCTGTTGGCGAATCAGGACGCACATGCAAATGTGGAGAAATTATTTTAGCAGAAACACAAAGAAACTCAACCAATGTGTAAAAGAGGAAGAGATTAACACAGAACCAAAGGGCAGGAAGAGCTGTTAAAAGAGGCACAGAGGGGAACTGTTAGCAGGTTAAAAAAAAAACACTTACAATGAGTATTGTGCAGGGAATCATAACAGCTCCTAACAACTGATAGGAAATGGTGTCCTCTTTATAGGGGTACTTGATTGTATCGTCATTACAGAAAAAGCCTCGGCGGAAAGGCCTGTGCAGCAAATTGAGTATTGCAAACGGGAGTCCCGCTGGCAGAGAAGCAATGAGAGAAAGAGAAAATACGAGTTATAAGAGGGCGTCCGAACAAATTCCCATCATGCAACAGCGCACTCCCTTGTAAAGCCGAAGACTGCGGTCCGATGAGAGGGTCCCAAAGAATGAAGCAGCTCCCTGCAGGGAAGTGTCTTGCCCATTGGTTAAAAGACAGTCACATGTTAGTAAAGAGTGAAGGTCAGTCCAAAACACAAGCGACAGAGAGCATAAAAATGGCATTTCTCGTGAGGTTACAAATCATCGCGACCAAGAGCATCTTTGCTGCGTTCTCCTCTGAGAAGCAGGGCTTGTGTTTCCGAACAGGCGTCAGACCAAACAGTCATGACGGCCTGGAATCTTCTGGGTCTCTTTCCTCTCTCTGTATGGAAGTTTCCTCTCCCTGAGAACCGATCATGGAGATCCAAGTTTCTTAACCAGCAAGTAACCAGCAAACATCCTGGGCTATTCCCACTTATCCCAGTGTAATAACCAGAGCCAAATCAGAGAACAAAAGTAGAAATTTAGTTTAAAAAAAAACTACCCTAAACCTCTGAGGATGATTGGAGGGCGTAAAACCTTTCCTGCTGATCAAATATTCAACACATTACAACACATGACACTTTTCTTCCTTTTTCTCTTTCAATCATGATACACTGTGGGCATAAAGTCAATTAAAGTCTTTCCAAAAGGATGAAAAATACTATTACCATAAAGAATTTGCATGCTTGGTACTTAAAATACAATACCTTAGCAAATCTTATAACCAGGCACTTCTTTGCATTTGCGATATTGCAGAAGATTGAGATTTAATATATGGTGCATTTTTACTTACACAGCACAGGTTGAGCCAAATTCTGTTGCAGAGTAAAAAGGTTTCAGCATACAGTCAAAACACACCTTGAGTTCCCGAAGAAGCAAAGACAGTAACAACACACAAATGAGATTTTAGTACATATATTAACAAGCACGCATCCAGCTCCCATTACAGACTCCAGAACCAAGTGGTCCAGAGATGCATTCCAGCTGCCTGCATGTCTGTCAGACTGAATAACAGCAGCTGTGGGAAGATCAAATAACAGCGCATGTGTAAAGCCTGGAATCTGCTCCATGCTCAGACTCAGAGATTGTTTGCTTCCCTTCAACAAATAATTGAACTTCTTAAGTGATTACTTATATTAGCTTCATTTTATTTCCTTATTTGATGTTTTTAAGTGGACATCCTCCTTCACATCAGTATCTGCTTAAGTGCTCGCTAATGTGCAGCCTTATCAGCTCTGACAAACCTCTCCCAACGTGGATATTTTTGACTTGCTAAACCAGGACGGAGCGTAGCCGTTAACGGACGAAATGAGAGCTTCTCGCTGTGGGCGTGGATGAAAGAAAGCCGTCGCATTTGTTTCGCCCGAGGCACCGGCCTGGGCACTCCTTGGACACGTGTGTTATGCTTGTGTTACGGCAAGTCAACATGCAAGCCCCGAGACAGGCTGCCGTGAGCAACTCTACTACTTACAGAGCTAATGGGCAGGCAGAGCCCCACAGAGTAGAGCACCGTGGAGGTGACTGTGCTGGGGTGGAAAGGGTACTTGATGCTGTCATCGCTACAGAAAAAGCCCCTTTGGTAGGGGCGGACCTTACCCAGGTTAAAGATTGCCAGAGGTAGAGCCCCTGTGGAAGAAGAGATCGGGACTGGTTAACACAGGAACAAGTCAGAGGTTTACAAAATAAAATCTGAAAGGAAAACAAATATCGTTAGAGTGTAGAGATTATTTCAAAATAAAAGCCAGTAAGGGTGT
>NW_015115590.1:61125-65176 GCF_001443285.1 Poecilia latipinna
AGCTTAAAGAAGCATTAACGGCTCGATCCAACGCACCTTATACTCATATTTTAAGAATAAAATTACATATAATCATTTTCTCCATTCCCACATACTTTATTTCTTTTTTTAAATCTGAAAGAAATATGGATGCTTCTATAAACACACTTTTAGTAGTTTGAATTCAAATTGTGTCAAACTGGTTAAAAATCCACAAAGCGTCTTTTATTCCCACACCAGTTGGGTTTAAGAAACTGATTTCAGGCACAATTTTATGCCAAAAATCCCCCAATACACACTAGAAAGTGGATTAACATTCACTACAGAGCTTGATTATGTCGTCTAGAGAGGTGGGAACAGCAACCGTTTATGTAACAGAAGGAGAAACTTTTTCAGGCGTTGGAAACCCAAAACCAACAGATTGTTCATTTCCTTCTCCTTTCCTCAGTAGATTTACTCCTGCTGAAAAGAAAAGTTTTTAAAGTCGGAAATCACAAAATTTAACATCAATGCGGTCAATTAGATACTCAGCAGCGTTCTAGGGAAACGGGAAAATCACAAACCCAATGCCAGAAACCACACAGATCCACTTCCTTTAAGTGTTCCTTTTTTTTGTGGAAATAACTGAGATGTTTTTGTTCAGTGTGAAAAGAACGACAGCCATGACTTAACACTCCCTACACATAGGATACCATAAAGATAAAAAGGTCATGCTAATTGGTTTCGACAGTGCACAGTCTGTGGGGAATGCCGCTGTCATCTCTCTGGCTGTTTGGCCTGTTTAACCCATTGTGCTGCAAGAAAGAGTCGTTCCCCTCATTCAGGCGGAAACCGAGTCGATTGTTGAGCTGCGGCCCACGTTAACGAGCAAGCGGACACGGCATTGCATGAAGATGCAGCTGAATCTCTGAAACTATTCTCCTGCAGCTGCACCCTGCGAAGCTGTGACGGCTGCAACAGCTGGAGACATTAAAAAAAAAAAAAAAAACTGTGCCGCAGTTGTGACACACACGACACAACTAACAACAGTTTAAATGGTTTAATCTCACAACTCAAGAGTTACCAAACATCTTGAGTTCACACTGGTTTACTTCCTTCTAGAGGAACTTCATCGAGAACATTATTTTTGCAACGTAGACTCAAACGGGACAAGCAGTCTTCTCTGTGAAACATTCCTGTACTAATTACACTCGTGTGGCCCTACAAAATGATTTGCACCCCTAGTAAAGACATGCGTAAATACATCTGCCTTACTTGCATGGCATGTTCTCTTATCTTTACGATTTTAAAGAGTCACTTAAACCAACAGGCCTCTCTGCCACATCATGTTCATATTTAAGGGTAACAGAACGTCATGAAGCAAGGCAAGTAATAAAAAGTTGGACTATAGACTTTAAAATGAGGTTATTATTAAATGAAGGCGACTCTTAACAGGTGGGTTTTAGCCTTGATTTAAAGCTGCAAAACGCTTTTTTTTTTTTTTTTTGCAGTTTTCAGGTGCAATAGATGAGGGCGTGTGCTAACTCTTGACTGCCACTCCTCTATTTACTCAGCTGGGGAAAGGTATAGCACATCCATGCGTTGATCTGTTTTAAACATCTGCTCAACGCTTGAACGGATTCGTAGTCGTTTGGTGAGATCGCAATGTAGAGCTGTGCGTCATCCGCGTAGCTATGGTAACCTTATTTCATGTTATAATATGTATGATTAAATAAAAATCAGTTGTGTGTGATTACGTTACTACAGTAAAATATAAATTCATTACCCATCTCTACCAGGGATAGGATAAATACAGAGCTCTGTCTTGTCCCTCTGCATTCATATAATTTGCTCATTAAATGCCCATGCAGTGCAGTGTGACCGCAGACTCCAGCCCCAATCTCAAGACAAATGCTCAAAGACCCCGGTTATAATTTAATAATCTCGTTTACTTGGAAGACGAATCCAATTAGCAGACAGAGTTCAGCTCAGACAGCTGGCTTGGTTCTCACTTGGTGCTCATTTTACTGGGAGGGTTTTCAATAGCTTTGTTGGCAGATCAGCCTTGGGTCAAATTTGAAAGTCTAAGCTTCGTTGGCCTGTCGGCATAGACTGGTTGGATCACGGTTTAAATAACTTATTCAGCTGAAATTCTGTTTGTACAGCCTAAATCATTTTTTTAGTTAGATACCAAAACAAGTGGCCTAAAAAGCAAGAATTACTGTTCTCAACTTTTTTTTTCTATAAATAATGCAAATAGAAAACAATCAATCATCCCTAAAATCTGCAAGAATGTTCCTACTAAAGTTCGAATACTTTGATATTTTCACTTAATTGTTGCACGCTTCATTTACCTGTAAGCTGCTTTAAAAATAATAATAATAATAATAAAATGATTTTTTGTGTCGGTTATTCTAGATCTTGCTAAAGCCGTTCACCTCTGCAGTCATTTGTTGAAATTAAGATTTAAACCACCCACTGCTTTAATTGACACCAAGTTCAAGTCCTAGCCCACTGCCTCTGAGTGAAGCAGAGTTTAAACAGTGATTTACAACATACTTTAACTGGGACATACTGAGCAGAAAATCACTGTCATGGGCTCATTAAAAAGCTGACTCACACCGACCCAGTCACTATCATTTTAGCAGCAAAAGGGAAAAAAATATATCGAAGGAATCTGTTTTTTTTGTTTTGTTTTTTTTATGTGAATAACATGAAAGTGTGGTAGTTTTAGACAAGGTTGTGACACTATGTGAAACATATTCCTACGTTTAGTCTTTAGCCAGCTTAAGAAACAACTAAACAGTTTCAAATCAAGATAAAGTGTGTTAAAGTGATAAAAGTTAACACAGCAAATCAACCATTGATGGAAACATAGACGCTCCAGAGAGAGAATATCTAACTCTAAAGTGAGACAGTTCAGTCTGGATATAATAACCTGACTGACAATCTAACACAGCACTTTTGTCTTGATCTGTGTGACGCTGCTTCTACTATTATAATTTTCATAGGTGCTCATGCAAGACCCCAAGCCGGAAACCTTGTGGTTTGGTGAGCGGAGATCTTTTCCACTGTAAGGTAAAGACATGACTCATCACAGCATGTAAGCTTCCCATTCGGGAAATTCACGTGAGCACTTTTAAATCGTACGATCATGCACTGCAAAGGCTCAGAAATTCCCCATGTGAGCTCAAAAAGTCACTTCATGGAAACATTCAACTCTAAAACATAATCGTAATCAGGGCCGGTCCGAGGTTGAACTATAGAACCTCGCCAGAAATTCATTTGGGTGAAGCTTCCAGTTAAGCCCATCAGCTTAATTTTATATTTCCTGTGCTTTTATTTTTATTTTGATCGTTAACTTTAAACTACTTAAAGTTAAGTAAGAGTTCCTCATTTTTATAGATAGAACAGTGTGAGAATTATAAAACAGCGTATATGTTGTTGTTTATGTAAATAGTGAATTCAAGGAATTTCTGGATCAGGTGACAATGTTGTTCTGCAGCCGACCCAGTTCTGAGTTTATTTTAAGAAAATGCAGAAAGGAAAAAAATCTACATCTGAGTGTCTACTCTAGGACGTAAAGCCCAATAAGCAACATGTCACGGACTCAGAGGAAATGGACAATGTTACATTATAAAAAGTCAAACATTTTGTTTTTGTTTTACCTATCAGCCATGACACTCATTACCTCTGTTAGCCAGAGGCAATGAGTTGAGTGAACCCAGAAAGTAAAATCAAACAGTCAAATATTCGACTTTTCTAAAAAAAACATTTACAGAGTGCAAACAATGCCTTTTAAAAGAAAAAATATATATACTTATGCCTATGAGCTGGTGTGATCAACTTCAGTAAAGATACAATAATTAAATTTACAAAAAAAAAATGTTTAAACAAAAGCTAATTTTCAAAACAAAAACTCATTTTCAAAACTAACACGATAATATTAAACTTTTGTTTTGTTTTCTTCTCTTTTTTTCCCATACATACAGTTAAAACACAGGAGCAGGTTTTAGGCTACCGTATTTTCCGCACTATAAGGCGCACCTAAAAACCTTACATTTCCGCAAAAGCCGACAGTGCGGCTTATAAT
>NW_015115591.1:0-1128 GCF_001443285.1 Poecilia latipinna
AATTAAAAATTGTAGTACTGAACTTTTAGCTGCTGTATGGATTACACTTTCCATCTGCCAGGGACCTGCAACCTGAATTTCTGGAGACTCAAGTGGGTAAACATCAATGCTTTGGATTTACAAACCAAAACAGTCAAGAACAGACCTTGATAGAAAAATAACACAAGTGCAATGGAAGTTCTTTGCAGGTTGACAGCTTCTTTCCTGGCATGTCCCACATGGTATTAAAGGTCAGACGCCCAACATTCATGCTCATTACACTTATCCTAACAATGTTAAAAAGGGCAGTAGAAATCTACTTCTAGAAAACTAACCGTATATTTAGGAGATTACTTTCAGTAACTTGTATAAAGTACTTTGTAAAAGTAAAAGCTGCAGTTTTAGTACAAGTAAACTTACAGTACACTTCAAAATATACTTTCATAAACGTAAAGTGGGTAAAATATTCTCTAGAAAGTACACATGCTAATATACTGCTAGTACACTTGGGGAAATATACCTTGCTCTAGTTGAGTATATAATGACATGTACTTCTTTTTGGAAAGGGAACCCACAGCTGTTAACATCTGCAAAAACGCAAAATAATTTTTTTATATTTTTATAATATTAAATAATATAAAATAATATTAACATTAAATTCTGCTTTTAATACATATTACAATTTTTAGTATGAACTGGAATTTAGACTTGTAATGGGGATACTTAAAATATATTTCTGTAAAAACAGTCCCTTGAGAAGCAAGTTTGTTGAACATAACACACCCTATTCCAGATGTGATGTAACATTAAGTTTTTCTTTAAATCAAGTTGACATACTCCCAACTCTTACTTATGAAAATTACAGTTTCACTGCAATTTTTGTTCATTTGTAAATTAATAAAACTGATGGGCACATGGGGCAGCTACTTCACAGAGGATGCTCTGGCTCTGTTCGCCTAACTCCAGACAAAAATCGACGATCCCTAAATATGGATTTATGGATCCCTAAATGTGCATTTAGGGATCCATAATTAAGAGTCATTTAAACATTTTAGCTACTTTATCCTAAAACATTAATCGCATTTTGGTCAGCGTTTTAGTTTTGTCATGTGATTTAGTTTTGTCATGTGATTTAGGTTTGTCATGTTC
>NW_015115591.1:7116-7942 GCF_001443285.1 Poecilia latipinna
CGCGCTCCCGCGAGAGGGGATGCAATTTTGGGCAGGCATGCGTTTCTGGGCATAACACCGGAACTACGTGTGTTCGCCTGGTGATGCATTCAAGTTTTCTCGGAAGTCTTAGTTGAACGCTGCGAAACCGCTAACTCCTGAAAGCAATGCCATGCCAATAACGTCCTATAAACCAACCAACAACTTTATCGACATTATATGGGTATACTGAATTACTGAATTCAGAAATTCTTGTATCGACTTTAAAGGTCGGTTTCAACTTCATGGCGCATTCTAATTCCTTTTCCAACTGGTAACTCGATAATCCAATTTACGAGCATGAAAAGAACGCACCAAATGAGTCCAGGAAGTGACTACTGATTGACATCCATACAGGACTTTATCACGCATTTTATTAATCGTTAGAGGGGTTTTAGTTTGTGCTTACGCTTTGTGTCCTTGTCGATTTGAAACAGATTCTAGTTCCAGTCACAGCGAGGCAGCAAATGTTGATAAAGAAGAGAAGCCATTGGTGCCTGATAGCTTCAGGTATGGTGTCATTAGTCCTGTTCATGACGCTGCTGTACAGCGGCAGCAGTGGCGGCGGGCTGCGCCGGTTCAGCTCCAGCCTGAGACACGACTACCAGCTGATGGGCAGACCGCTATACAAACTGGACTTGGGCTGGCCCAAGAACCCGGAGATCTTCACCGGAGAGGTGTTCTGTGTGGCTGTCAACCAGGATGCGGCGGTGGTGTACGTAGCACAGAGAGGTACACACCTTAGTTAATGTGACACTGTTTGTGCTTTGGGTGTGCAAACTAAAGATTTCTCAGCAGCAAATGTCAC
>NW_015115591.1:11687-15070 GCF_001443285.1 Poecilia latipinna
TTAGCTGGTGACAAATATTAATGTTTTTGTTTAGTTGACATCAGTGTAAAGATTGATGGGAAGCTGAGATCAGATTAATCAGCTGAGTAAGCCAAAGTTAATTAAATGGGGAAAATGCAGCTGTCTTTTGAAGAACATTGCTCTGTTCCACCTATTTGTTTATTTACCAGTGATGACAGCAAGAGTGAAAAGAAAACATATTTGCAGGGGTTGAAAACCTCACTGTTTAGTTATCATGTTGAGATGGTCTCACCAATTCTATCAAAAGCCTTCCACAGGCTTTCAAACTCAGCAAACAGCCTGCAGTGCAGCTTGTTAGTTTTCAGGAATGTGCTTCTACAAGGGCCAGAAAACCGATGCCTGAGAAGGTAGATCAGCTAAACATCCAGATTCTTTTACATTGGGAACAACAAGGAACATTCTGAGATGTTGAAAAAAATAGAATTTGTTGACCTCTTTGACTGAAGTAACTCCGATGATTCTGTAGGATGCATCAAAAACAGCAATAGCCTCTTTTTGAAATGTTCTTTATTGGTTCTTTATTGTTCTTTTTTTCCATTTTTAGACTTGTTTCTGGTTATCTGAGTCAGTGTTAACTTTTACTTTTCTCCAGGAGCTAATGTCCCCAAGGTGCTGGTCTTCACCACAGAAGGAGAGTTTCTCATGTCATGGAACACAACCACTCTGGAGATGCCTCATGGGATGTTTTTAGCAGATGCATCCTCCAAAGATCCCACCATTTGGATCACTGATGTCGGGGGTGGTCCATATGGCCATTCCATCAAACAGTACTCCCCATCAGGAAAGCTTTTGCAGGTAAATGCTCCTTTTAGATTTTTCTTTTATGCCAGAAACACGATTTTAACACAGAAACATTCTCTATCACTCACCATTGTTTTATAATCTTTTCGCATGTGTCAGGTGCTTGGGACTCCAGGTAAAGCAGGTTCTGGGTTGGACCCTCTGCAGTTTGACCAGCCAGCTGAGATTTTTGTCCATGAATCAGGTGAAATGTATATTGTGGACGGTGATGGAGGCATGAACAACCGCCTCATCAAGCTCTCTAAAGACCAGAAAGTGTTGTGGATGCACGCAGAGAAAGGACAAGGCCTGGCTCAGTTCTACATTCCTCACAGCGTGTCAGTGGATAGTGCCCAGAGAGTGTGGGTGGCTGACAGGGGCAACAAAAGGATCCAGGTGTTTAACTCCATCACAGGGGACTGGCTGGGCACATGGGGCAGCTGCTTCACAGAGGATGCACCCTACTCTGTTCGCCTAACTCCAGACAAAAAATATTTTGTTGTTGTACAGCTAAACACCAATCAGATTACACTGCTGGATGCACCACCTGTTGGGTTAATTGGTCAGTGCAAAGTGGCAAGCGTCATCCAGCTGGCGGAAGATGTGAAGCCCCACCTGGTTGACCTGGATCTAAAGGCCGGAGCTTTGTATGTGGCAGAGATCGGAGCTCAACAGGCTCAGAAATTCACTCCTTTTAGTCTGGGTGGAAGTTTGCTTTGAATGCATGCTGAGTTAAAACTGAAATATTGAATTGGAAGAGCTCAGATGTAACAGAGATTCCAGTTTTAAAATGTGCCAGGATGTCGGTAAGATTTCTAATTATGTTTTAGAAAAAATAAATAAATAAATAAAATCCTCTCAAGCTTAATATTACATGTCCTATATATCGTCTGGTAAATCTTTCTCTAAGAAATCTCGTCGTGAACTGAAAGTTTACCAATTGTTTGAATGACCTTTATTGTTTCTGCTGTTTAGTGCGTGTATGTGCCATGTCCCTGCCAGGTTGCACTGCTTGAATACATCAAAATCCATATGAAGATGAGTTTATTTTTTTCATCCTGCTGTTGACTCTTGAAGCTGTTTGTGCTTCATGCTGACTCAGTTTGTACTTTACAAGATTTAACCTGACATTTATTCTCAGTGACGTGACCCATGTTTCAACTTTATAATGGGAATTGTTTTGCACTTTTTTTTCCTGAGTCAGAGTTGATTCTAATGGAATGCTTGTAATTTACATGTAAAAGTAATCATACCGTAAGTAAGCTTGTAAGTGATGAAAGTGAAAAGAATTGTTGATATTTCTCTGTGGTTCAAGGCTGAACCAACTGTCTGAAAGAATAATATGAGTTTGGAATTCAGGCTCTGGTTTACTTTGAAGTATAGTTGTTCTGTTGGCGTTAGGGTATAAAGACGATACTTTTTTTTTTATTATTTTTGTGTGGTTTTCAAGTTTTTTTTATTCTTTTGTTTGTGATTAAAATCAGGGATATTAATGATGGATACATTGTAAAAGTATAATTGTTCTGTTCTTTTGGTTTTAGTATTTAGAAATGAGTTTCTATGAAATTATTGTGAATTATAGTTCCCTTGACTGTGGTCGAAAAATGTCATGACTCCTAACTTATTGAAAATGAAGAGAAGTGAGGATGGTGGAAGCTAACCACTAGTGACACCATCTGTAGCTGGCGTTAGCTACTTAAACATCTCAGTCTGTTAATGTTTGCTAACATGATAAAGTATACCATTTTATTAACATCTTTAGTTTTCATTTTAAACAGCTTGTCAGTTTAAACAATGTAGACAAGGGATCTATCACTGTAATGTTTTATAGAACCTCACTTAAGTATTGAGGTTAAAACCTGTCTTATTTAGATGTTTTGTTAAGATGATTTTTTCTTCTATTGTCATAAAGCCTGCAATTTCCTTCAATGTTGAGTGTTTTTATTTTAAATATCATTACATATATCACTATGTAATAAACAAAATTAAGGCAGAATGTGAAAGCAGTGTATGAGAACTCAAGTCTACATGATTTGTTTGGAAACCTCCCTTTTTCAGAGTCTTACATTGCTGCTAAAGAATTCAGTCAAACTACTTTATATTGTTGCTTCAGTTCATTGAATGTTCCTCCTAGCAACTCATCAAAACAAGTCATACACCTGACTGTCTGACTGTGCTGCCATCACTTTAACTTCCACCTTTGGGAATTTTGACAGCAGTCATAAACATTTTCTAAGTATTCTTACTTCAGTGGCTTGAAATAGCATTACAACCCTTCTTAGACTGATGGAGAGCAACAGTTGCTGAAAGAATGTGATTTATTTATCTATTGTGTGGTCCAGACTTGTTTGCACCACACCATCAAACTGATAAAAGTCCTGCTGTTCTGGAGATGGACACGTACTCTGATGATGAGTTATAAATACATTTGATTAGCCTGGCTGCTACTTCTTGTTTTAATTATTGTGGAAGCATTAAGAAGTGTAGTTTCTCCTGCAGTCTGGCTTTTCTATTGTAAAAAAAAAAAAAAAGCTGCTTTAATGTTTTTCTCACAATTTTGATTAGTTAAAACTGAGTACACA
>NW_015115591.1:20670-22364 GCF_001443285.1 Poecilia latipinna
GAAAGAGTGTCTGGTATAAAACCTGTCTGATCGGGATGAATTAATTTGCCAATTAATAAACTCAACCTATTAGCTAGAATTTTAGCAAGTATTTTTTGATCATAGGTCAGCAGTGATATTGGTCTGTAGTTACCCACTTCCTCGGGGTCCTTATCTTTTTTGGGTATTAGTATTGCAGTGGCTACTCTCATAGTAGGCGGTAGTATGTTATCTGAGTTTGCTTGGATATACATTTTTAACAAATATGGTGATAAAAGGTCACTAAGTTCTTTATAGAATTCCCCAGGGTATCCATCGGGACCAGGCGATTTCCCATTCTTTAATGCTTTAATAGCAACCTGAATATCTATACAAGAGAGATTTGCATTAAGAGAGCTCTTGTCTTCTTGAGTTAAGGTTGGGAGATTACAGCTATCTAAAAACTTCTGTATAAGTAAGTCATCTTTTACAGCATTGGAGGAGTACAATGATTCATAAAACTGTTTAAATCTATGATTAATGTCTTTGTGTGAGGTTAAAATTTCCCCATTTTCTGATTTAATTTTGTTAATTGTACGGTCACTTTCCATTTTCCTTAATTGTCTTGCCAGTAATTTATTAGGTTTTTCCCCACATTCAAAATATTTCTGTCGTATAAAAATGAAAGCTCTCGTAATATTATCTGACAATAATTGATTGTATTTATATCTTAGAGAAATAATTTTTTTATGAGTTTCTGTAGAGAGGGGTATAGTGTTATCCTTGTCCAGACACTTAATTTGTTGCTCTAAATCTACCAACTCTGCTCGGTTCCTTTTCTTCCTTGCTGCTTGAAAAGATATAATACCTTCCCCTTAAATAGGCCTTCATAGGTTCCCACAATATTCAAGCAGACGTTCCCGGAAGGTCATTCATTTCAAAGAAAAATGTAATCTGCTCTCTGATAAACTTGCAGAATTCTGGTTCTTTCAACAATTTTGGGTTTAATTTCCATGTCCTTTCGGTCTGGTTCAAATTATCTAAATGTAAATCTAAAGAAAGGGGGGCATGATCTGAAATTGCTATATTGTGATATTTTACTTCACTTGTATAGGGCAATAATTTTCCATCCAACATTAGATAATCAATTCGTGTGTACACATTATGAACATTTGAGTGAAATGAAAAGGCTCTCCCCTGTGGGTTAAAAATCCTCCAGCTATCGAACAAATTAGAATTATTTAGATATTCCTTAAGAAAAATACTAGCATTAGAGGCTGCTGCTCTACGTGTTGATGAACGGTCTAAGTATGGATCTAATACAAGATTTAGGTCCCCTCCAATGATTAGATTAGTCTACGAAATGTCAGGTATTTGGGCTAAAACATGTTTGTAAAAAAGAGGAGAGTCTGTTTTGGAGCCATATACATTAACCAAAGCTATAGGAACAGAGTATAATTCTCCAATATTAGATATCTGCCTTCCTTGTCGGATATGGTTGACTTATGGATAAAAGATGTGCCTTTCTTGAATAATATTGCCACGTCTCTAGCTCTCACGGCACAAGTAGAATGATAAGCTTGCCCTGACCATCTGCATCTCAGTTTTATGTGCTCATTTTTGTTAAGGTGGGTTTCCTGAAGGAAAACTTCTCCATCGCTCACTAGCGCCCCAGGAGTCTATTTTTTGATTGTATGTTATACATATACCTTTCAAGAGCATTAAAAGGGAAGATT
>NW_015115591.1:24796-28691 GCF_001443285.1 Poecilia latipinna
CCCTTAAATAGGCCTTCATAGTTTCCCACAATATTGAAGGAGACGTTCCGGGAAGGTCATTCATTTCAAAGAAGAATGTAATCTGTTCTCTGATAAACTTGCAGAATTCTGGTTCTTTCAACAATTGTGGATCTAATTTCCATGTCCTTTCGGTTTGGCTCAAATTATCTAAATGTAAATCTAAAGAAAGGGGGGCATGATCTGAGATTGCTATATTGTGATATTTTACTTCCCTTGTATAGGGCAATAATTTTCCATCCAACATTAGATAATCAATTCGTGTGTACACATTATGAACATTTGAGTGAAATGAGTAGGCTCTCCCCTGCGGGTTAAAAATCCTCCAGCTATCAAACAAATTAGAGTTATTTAGATATTCCTTAAGAAAAATACTAGCATTAGAGGCCGCTGCTCTACGTGTTGATGAACGGTCTAAGTATGGATCTAATACAAGATTTAGATCCCCTCCAATGATTAGATTAGTTTGCGAAATGTCAGGTATTTGGGCTAAAACATGTTTGTAAAAAAGAGGAGAGTCTATGTTGGGGCCATATATATTAACCAGAGTTATAGGGACAGAATACAATTCTCCAACTAGTATTAAATATCTACCTTCCTTGTCGGATATGGTTGACTTATGGATAAAAGGTGTACCTTTCTTGAATAATATTGCCACACCTCTAGCTCTCACTGCACAAGTAGAATGATAAGCTTGCCCTGTCCACCTGCATCTCAGTTTTATGTGCTCATTCTTGTTAAGGTGGGTTTCCTGAAGAAAGATTATGTCACTAGACATTGTCTTTAAGTGTGCTAATATCTTACCCCTCTTCACAGGATTATTCAAACCTTTAACGTTCCATGTGACCAAAGTGACTTGTCCCCCCTTCTTTGTTTGTGTTACATCAACCTGCATAACTCCGATTAAAATGAGAAAGAGTATAGAATTCCTCACGAGTGTGATAGAAACGATTAAACATGGTATCTAAGTCCCAGCCCACCCTCCCGAACAAAAGACTTACTGTCTTGCCTATACTAAGAAAAACCTGCAAAGTAAGGCGCGACCCCTCTAAGGAAGTTATAAAGAAAAAAAAAGTAAAAAAGGAACGAATAAACAAAATAATTAAATTAAGAGTAACACTCAAACAACCAAGATACATTAACCTACTCAACTAACAACTTCCCTTACTTTTCACTCCTAATTAGAAGTTGAAAAAGGCTCTGCAAAAATATATCGTTCGAACACCAACCTGACACCTGAACAGTTGGGAAACGGTCTAAAAAACATGTCAGGTTATGTAAGCTGCCTATTTGTAGACATCAGTCCACCCTAGATTATCAACGATATTCAAGGCAGCTAATTATTTAAGCAACACCAGAATTCTAAATATTATCTAAACTTAACTGGTTAAGCATCACAGTCCAGGCATTAGGTACCACCAGGACCTGGTCACTCCGCGTCTGCATCAGGTGTCCGCCGCGGGTCGCCTACATCTTCTCCCCCGGCGCCAAAGTGGAGCTCTGCGAATCTCTGGGCTTCTTTCGCGTCTGTGAACATTGTTTCTGTTCCTCTGAAAGTCACTCTTAGCTTTGCAGGATATAAAAGTCCATACCGAACTCCCGGCTTGTCCCGAAGAAGTGCTCTGACACCGTTAAATGCAGCTCTGCGTTTTGCTATCTCGGCGGTGAAGTCAGGAAAGATACGGATCTTCTGTCCCTGGTAGGCGAGGTCTCTCTGAGTCATGGCCTTCCGGAGGATTGTTGTAACGTCGCGGTAATAATGGAGTCTCACCACCAACGCCCGAGGGGGTCCTGTGTCGTCTGGGCGCCTTCGTAGCGCTCTATGAGCGCGATCCACCAGCGGCATATCATCCAGAGTCAGCACTTCTTTCAGGAGCTGCGAGACGAATCCGTTCATTTCCGCACCCTTTTCTGCCCCTTCTTTTAACATTGCAATCCGTATATTTTGACGTCTGGACCTTCCTTCAAGATCTATGTGTTTTTCTGTTAGCTGATTCATTTCTGTGCGTAGACGTTTTATCTCCGACTGTAGCGCAGTTACTTCATCTGCTGACTGTGAGGCCGCTCGCTCGAGCTCAACAATGGATGCGCCATGTTGATCGCTGGACGTTTTCAGAACGTGAATGGCGTTTTGAGTCTCGGTCTTAAGGTTGAGGAGTTCTCCTCTGATAGTGGTGGACACTTCTTCGATGCGAGTATCTATTGTCTGGCAAATTTCGAACTTGGTGACTTGTAGTTCTGTGCGAAGAGAATTTATAGCTTCTAGGATGGTAGCATTAGCCATCGGATAGCTACCTTCAGGCGAGTCCGGGGCGGCAGGGCCTGGCTCTCTTGATTTCTTGTCCTTGTTGGCGGCATGCATCCTTAAATTTGCTTTCATCCTGTCCTGATGCAGTTAAAGTCCGAACTGTTCTCACTCACAACCTGTTATAAGACTGCCCAAATGTCAAGCTAGTGATAAATATATTTAGAAATTTGCAGGAGCTCAAGGGAAACGCTGCCTACTTCTCCATCGCTCACTAGCGCTCCCCCACGTATGTGTTTTGTAGGTAAGCAGTATGTAAGAATTAAGTAATAAAGTAAGTTGTAAGTATGTATGTACTAAGTAGAATTAGTACATACATACTAATGTATGTACAGTGCAGCCCAGCCAGTGGCACTGCTTTCCCTGCAGGAATAAGCAAGGTGGGTGTGGTCACGTGGGGACCAGGTATTTTGTGAGTAGAACTGGACCCCTGAGGTGAGCGGAAAATCAGGTTTTGGTCCTCACCAGTTTAAAAAAACGAGAACACAAACACTCACGCACGCACGCGTGCGTCCGCACATACACACACGCACACACGCATATTTGCGTGGCTATCTTTGTTGGGACTTTCCATTGACTTCCATTCATTTCTACAGCCTAAACCTTACCTTTACCATTTTCCTAACTTACCTTTACCCTTTTCCACAACTCTGTTATTTATTACAGGGAGAAAAAGCTCCCTGTAATAAATAACAGAACTTAATTTCCTAACCTTAATCCACATTGTCTAGAGAAGAAAAGGTCCCTTTTTAAGAAACAAATTTACGCATCTGTTAAACATTAATCCACAGTTTTTTAGTTGAAAAACTCTTTTTAAGAAACAATTAAACTTAGTTTTTAGCTTAACCTCAATCCTCTGTTGATAGTAGTCAACAACTACTCCAAGAAACAAATGAAAAAATGCCAGGCATTTTTCGTTTTTTTTCTCTCCCCTCCCTTTTCTAACCCTTCACAAAACCTTTATCCTTACCCTAACCACTCCATTTTCCTTGCCTAATCCTAACCTCCCCCACCCTTTTCTTCCTCATCCTCCCCCCTTTTTACGCTCCCCCTCTCCTCCTTTCGAACCCTCCACCAAACCTGTACCCTTACCTTAACCACTCTCTCTCCCCCCTTTCTCTCTTTTCTCATGCTCTTTCTTGCTCACCTCTCAATCTCCTCTTCTTTATCCTACACAGTACATAACAAATCACTACAAGCTACACTTGAGCCCAGCTCAAATGGAGCACCAGCACCCACGGGAATATGCTATCCATATTCCACTCACCTTACACAGCACATACAAACTAGAAGGTGGCTCCCTGGAGCACACCACAAGCACCATACACCTGCTACAAAGATAGTACCCTGTTGCTCAAGATAGTTCTTGATCTCGAGTGAGAGTGCACTACCTATGAGGAAGCAATACGGGCTGGAACCAATCTTCGTGGGCTCACGTACCTCGAGAGTGAAAATTCTCAAACACCTAACCATCACATTCCTAACCCTAAGCCTAACCAAAACTCAATTCACACCTTAGTCCTAACTCTAACCCCTGACCCAAAAATAGGGTTTCCCCTTGTGGGGACCAGC
>NW_015115591.1:32545-36193 GCF_001443285.1 Poecilia latipinna
CACACCTTGAACTTCTATTGATCTGAGGACTTTGTATTGATTTTTTTTCATTTACCATTTACCAGACACTTATCCTAACCATTTACCAGTAACTTTCTAACCTTAGACAAAATCTAATTTACACAAGAGGGCACTGTGGTACCAAATTCAAGGTGAGCAGTGGGTGACTGCTCTTTTTTTTTCTTGTAGATCCTGGACTTTTTAAATGTAAATTTAAAACATTTTCCTTCAAACAGCTTTTAATAGTAGAGCTGTGATGCTCTGACACTCGCACACATTTTGTAGGCACTCTTTATTTCATTGCATGTTTTCAAAATGATTTTTTTATTCTGTTGTTTTCTTCTTTGTGTGTTTGATTATTTCTGTTTTAATTTTGCTGACTTTGTTCATCTGTTGGATGTTGCAAAGCGCTATATAAATAAAGATTGATGGATTTATATTATCCTAATTTTCAGAGAAACTGAATTTCGGGGTTTTAATTGACTTTAAGTCAAAACAATCAGAGTTAACAGAAATAAACAAACAAAACATGTCAAGGCGCCACTGTGTATGTAACGAATTTATCTATTTTAATATACAAAATACATTAACATTTCATTGATATTACAAAGTCCTGTGTAATTCTCCATACAGTCGACTTATGTTACATTGCTTCCACAAGGTGGCGCTAAGCTCATAAATTAGTAATTTTTTCCCCTCATGTGAACAGTATACTACCTTTTTTATTTAAAATATTTACAGAGGAGTTCAAAAGGTGACTTTATTGTCAATATGTGATTTAAAAAAATAAACATAGTTCAAAACATATTTTATATTAAAGCCAAACATATTTAGTTGAACTGAGATCACATGTAAGTGGAATTTGTAAAATTGTTTCCTTTAAAATCTGAGTGAATATATATTACATGTAAGCTTCGCCCATCCGCCTCCTCAAAGTAGGTAACACAATTATTTGCACCCTCTCCTATTATTCAGAAACAGACTAACACTGTAAAACAGGCACATTCACAATTAAATAATATTCTGCCCACCTTCAATGAAAGGGTTAGGATTAGTTAATTCAAAGCAAAGCAAATTGTCTTTTATTTTCTAAAATATTTTAAATATGCATTTTAACGCTATTTGTTTTACAAGCCTGTTAAAACAAAATTAATGTACCATGTTCAGATGGAGAGTAAATCACTCATTCATTTTACACAATAAAACTATTATTTAGTTCTAACATAATTTATTGCTGATTAGTAGAATATTTGTTAATGAAATTACATAATGTCTGTTTTTAATGCCAGGACACTTGTTAAATAAAGAAACAAATTCAGCTTGACGGTGTGGAACAGGAAGGGCCTGGAAGGGAGACTAAGCTTATATTATCATAATTATTTTAAGTCTTTATGCAGTACAGTAAAGCAGAACATTTAATAACTTCAGTCAAAGGAACCTTTATTGTTTTCATAACTTTATTTTCCACACTTTAGATATATTTTATTTATGTTATTACAGGAGAGTTCAGGAAATTGAAGGGAATTACTTAGTACCAGCCTTATTAACTTGCATCCTTAAGAAAACTTAAAAAACAAACAAACAAACAAACAAAAAAAAAACTTTAAAATGAATGTAGCACTCACCTATTTGCTCTATCTTGCTTATCACAGGGTTAGTGCCTATCTCAGTGGTGAATGGATGAGAGACGGCACATACTCAGTAAGTAGTTCATTACAGGGTAGCACACACACACACACACACACACACACAAGGAATTTTATTCCCAGCAAAAAGCTTTTCCTTATGAAAGTATTTGTTGTTAAATGCAACATAGCAGACGGGTCAGTAATAGGGCTTTAAAATATTGTTTTAGCTGCAAACTAATTCCACTTCAACCAAATTTTAGGCCAACCCCAAAACAAGCTAGGAAAACTGATTAATCAAATCACCATCTGAATCAACAGAAGGGTGTTTCTGCTCATTATGTTGTGTCAGTGTCTTTATGTGAGATGCCTTTTATTTTTTTTAACTGTTTTAAATTTCTTCTAAAAATGTTTTCAGTTGATTTTCTTCTCAACTGTTTACTTGATATGAATTTAAAACAGATTTTTAACTTAGACTCGAGTAATTTGAAAATGTGTTTCAACTTTGAAAATGAAAAAATAAAACAAAATGCTTCTATTGCCTACTACACAGTATTGCAGCTGCAGGCCTTTTATTTGCAGCAGAAAGTTTCTGCTGCAAACTTTCTTCAGCCCAAGAATATTCATGTTCAGCCCAAGAATATTCATGTTATGTTAACTGACCTCTCTAAAAATCTCTTCAGAGTAATATGAGCATGCATGGTTGTTTGACTGTGTTTGTGTGTGTGTGTGTGTGTGTGTGCGTGCGTGTGCGTGTGTGTGTATGTGTGTGTGTGTATGTGTGCGTGCGTGTGTGGAAAGTCTGTGGGAGTTATTGTAGGCTTCCCCCTTACAGCAGAAGTCTAAAGACCTGCCCACACACTCGGGATCCCGCCTTTCTTCCTACCAGGACTTCCAGCTGAAGTCTCTCAGAAAACAGCCAGCAAGGCAGAAACCATAGATGAAAAGGACAACAGAACAGCGGCAGGAGAACAAAGACTGCAGGAGAGTGAGGGCAATGAAAAAAAAAGAAAGAACGTGTGTGATAGGGAAAGTGTGAAGAGGATAAGGATGCAAAAAGTGTGTCGGTGTGACCAGCTTGGAGCGGGGAATAGGAGCACTCCTACACTCACATTCCTCTGTATTATAGAGAAGTCAACAAGAATGACAGTGGAGACCCAGACATCCTTGACAGCTGCAAAGTGAGCAAGAAAGGCAGAGATACCTGCCAGAGGAGGATCTGTGTGGGAAGTGATGCTTCCGTGGGAAACTGGAGCTCACTGCTCTCTGCTCTTTAGGTCTGGATTTGTTCTGAGGCCCTTCATACAAAATAGTAGAAAAGGTTATGTAACAACACTTTCAATTTACCCTAATATTTTATCAATAAATGAAGAGAAGGAATGAAAGCTCCCATTTTTAAGTGGATCTTCATAAACCCTTTAGAGCTCATATACTGGGGCATGTGCAGCGCAATGGCGGCTGTGGTTCCAACATCTACCCTCTCCCCAGAGCGTTGCTGGTTCCCCTGTAAAGAACACAAGAGAACCATAACTCATAGTTTTAAAGAGTCAAATTTATTACCAGATAAATATGGAGACAAAGATTGGGGAAAAGGGGAGAAAGACTGCAGTACTAAACTAGTCAGATGTAAACACAATTGAAAGTGGTGGTAAAGGAGAATATCTTACAAAGAATATACTGATGTTGATTTGTACAGGGCTGTAGAGGCAGAGGCGCAAAAAGTGGGTATGCAGCGTATGCAACGCATAGGGGCGCAGCACCAGAGGGGGCGCCAAAACCCCGTCTGGAGGGGGCGATGCGCCGATTATGTTTTCCCATACAGTTTAGCGCACCTCACGCTCCTTCACCTCTCGCACATAACGAGGTACATGTAGCGAGTTTTACACTCCACGTAGCGTCGCCTCGTGGGGGTAGGGGGGGGTTGAGCGTCGGTCCTTCACCCTGAAGTTCCTTCCCTTGGGGGGGGGGGGGGGGGGGGTTTTTTTTTTTGCCTCCCCCCTAAAAATGTGCCGTTGGCCCCCCG
>NW_015115591.1:40097-41333 GCF_001443285.1 Poecilia latipinna
GTAGGGGGGGGGGGTGGTAGAGGCCACAACCCAAAAGTGTCCCCCACTGGGGGGGGGGGGGGGTTGCGATTTATGTTTTCGCATCCACCTGAATAATGTGCAGTTGCGCCACTGTGTAGAGGCCTCTCAGGTCTGAAACACAACAAACCAGAGAACAGTGAAGAGCGTATGTAGATAATTAGTGCTCACACTGATTATCAATTATGAAATGTATTGTGAACTGGTCGGGCTCTGTCCCCTAAATCATAATGTTCCTCACTATAGAGCCCAGGGTATTTTTGGTACTAGGTATTGGGTCCATGAGTTTCAATTTGAACATTGTTGGCCTAATTCCTCCAATTTTATTCACAACATATTTGCTCAAAACCAATGATTACAACAACCAATAATTATTCAAAATCAATAAATACGACAGGTAAACAGTGCAAAGTACTCCCATTGACAACATAAACTCGTTGATGTTTCCATTTCCCCCCCAATAATGCCAGTCTCCACTATGTCAATATTTGTATTCCTTAAGTAAAAAAATGCGTTTCTCATACAGACATAAATATTTTATTAATAATAACAGATAATATTATCTCATAAAATAAAAATGGTTGCAAATACAATAGAATTAGAGATTGGCATGCTCTGAAGAAAAAAAATTTCTACGTCACTGTCCAACATGTAGGAACTTATTTTTATTTTAGGTTAGTAAGAATTAACAACATTTTCACATTTGTGAATTGACAAAATATTAGGAGAGCTTTCTTCATATTCTCACATTTTAATATTTCCTCAGTATTTGATAGAATTGTCTTTTAAACCCTATGACTTAGATCACTTTTTCGGCTTTCTTCCACAAACTTCTCATAATAGTTAAGTGGAATTTTGACAAATTCCTCCTGACAGAGCTGCTTAAAAGCTCCCATGAAATGCAGTTAAATAGCAAATTTTGTATAGTTGCAAGAGTATTATAATAAATCAATCACATCAGCATTGCCAATTTTAGTATCTTTGGGGTGCTGGACAATTTGCCCTGGCTATAGAGAATATGGTAAAACTTTAGATTGCGATCTATAAAAAAGAGCTGCCTGTTTGCTACACTTGCAGTGGAGATGAAGATGGTCCATTCAGGAAAGCAGAGCTGCATCAAACTTTAATGTGGAACTGCAGAAAAAAGAAACATTTGAATTGTTAATGCATGTCACCATGAGAAAAGCATACTGAGTTTTGCTTAAAAAAACGTTTTTT
>NW_015115591.1:45229-52361 GCF_001443285.1 Poecilia latipinna
ATATCCTTGTTGGACTTTTATTTAAGTGCTATTCTCTTTCAAGACACAGTTACCTAACGCCAGAATAAATGCGATGTACATTATGCAGCAAAGCAAATTAGAAGATCGGACATATATCTATTATGGAGATGATAAGTTTTGGACGGGCGATGTGCCTCGTACACGGGGAAGAAGCTTTTTATTTATCTAGCTTTGCTAGCAAAGTCGTAGCTAGCAGCTAGCTAATAGCACAACAACAACAGCCTAATGTCTGTCTGATAAAAATACTGAATCGATAGATAAGAACAGTTTTTCCTCACCTGGCTGTCTCCTCCCCTCAGTAGTTCTCCAGAGAAAGGCAGACGCAGAGGCCTGTCAGTGTCTGTTGTATTTCATTACCTCTCTGCTTAAACCGCTACTCCGTGCTGAAGCAGAAGCAATACGTTCAACGTTTTCTGTCATCTGACAAGTAGCAAGTCTACTCCACTTTATTCACCAAAAACGTTTTTTTTTTCTTTCTTTTTTTTAATTCACCAAAAACTGTTCTGTAATCTGGAACGTTTGCTACGTTGAGCTCCGCAGTTAGCCGCCTTATCTCACTGCGCAAGAGGCAATTGCGTCATGCATGACGGGCAAAAGGTCAAAGGTAACAAGGTGACTGGATGGTTTATTATGTTGTACAAAAAAAACCCCAACAAAAAAACTAATTATTTTAGGACATGTTATTATGTGTCAGAAGAGGGCTTACAAAATAATACCACCAAAAAAAATTAAAAAAAAATAAAAAAAATAAAAATTGACCAAAAGGGCACTTGGGGGCAAGGAACAAAAGGGGCAGGTGCTCAAGCACCCCAAGCCACCCCCCACCCTCTCTGCACGTACCTGGACAACCTTGACCATGATCATGAGACTGTATTGGGAAAACAGAGTGTCAGAGGATTCTTCAGATTCACTGTAGTACAGACAGCTCTTTCCTGCCAACAGCCATCACCATCTACAATAACTATTTGAAGAATTTAAATTAATGAGTTACAAAAACATTTAATTTCCCTTTGAGATCATAAAGTATCTTTGAATTTGAATTGAATTTTGAATATTGTTATGCTCTGCTTACTTTTCTGTTCATTTGTTCTTTACTGATAATCAGTTGCTGTGGTTCATAGATGCCTATTTCTAGTTAGCATTATGCTAATGCTGGGAAGGATAAAGATTTCTTTTTCAAAATGATTAATAATGATCATGCTCCTGTTGCCTTTTATAAGCTTTTACCTGATTGTAAGTTAAATCCAGGGGGATAGCTTGGTGCTCTGGTTCTATCAGGGTTAATGTCATGTTGTGATTATTTCATCCTGTACCAGTGTGTTTTAGTTCTCTTAAGTAGGAAGGCTTCTGCTCTTTTGTGTTGTTAGCGGATTCTCAAAAGTTCAGTTTTGGTACTTTTAGTTAATTTAGCCCTTCATGTTATTTTGCATGAAGAATGTTGTGCTATTGTGAGACTGTATTGAGCTTTTATTTTTTTCATCTGTATGGCTGAAGTAGATTTCCAAAAATATAATTAGTCATCAAAATGAAAACAATGTGTGTGACTGATGGTCTAGGATCTCTACACATCATTTTTAGAGGTGTAATTGGAATTCAGTTCTTTACTGTCGTTGGTATTGCCTCAACAAAAACCAACAGGCAGAGGTAGCACTGCTGTGTCTTCGCTCCTGTCTTGTCCTGTCAGAGAAACAAAGACAGAAGAAGATGGATAATGCTGATCCTGTGAGTCAGCAGACAGATGAAACCTTCCTACATTTGTAATTATGGATAGTTTTTTGGCAACACAAGTGACGTGGAAAAGAAGTCATTCCTGAACTTCAACAAATATGGACATTAATTTGGAAGCTTTTACAGATGATTGAGGACCGGGTGGGGGGTGTGAGGTGGAGGAGGGTTCAGAAGTGCTATCTCATGTCTCATGCTGCTCCCCTGTGATGGAGACCAGGGGTTCCATCCCTAATAAATAATTATTGATATTATGTTGTTTAATTTATTTTCTGACCAAATGCTTTTTTGTTTCAGTTCTATATTTCAGTTGCACTGTGACATTTAATTGTTTGGATTTAATCATTTATATATATATAATTTGGATCTGTTTGTCTTGAAAAGTCCCTGAAAATTAAATTTTATGTGAATCGTCTCTTTAATAAACTGAACTGAGGAATGAGCTGTGAGGGAGTAGAGCAGAGACTGCAAACATTATAGTGAACTCCCATTGAAATGCTTTTTACACAGATATCAGTCAGTCTCTATCTTCCTGCCTCCCAACCAAGTTAACCATGTTACAGGTAAAATAAACACTGAAATTTCTTCAATGTTTGTCTCAGTGACCAACCTAGCTACTAACTCAACAATCAGTTCTTCTACACCAATGTGTATGTGAACAACCGAATGAGATAAAACACATCAGAAGTTCAAATTAGGAAAATCTAACTAGGACAACTGAATATTATCATTATTAAATTAATCAAATATGCTTCAACAAAAATATTGCTTTATGAATTTAGGCTATTATATATTTTTTTTGTTTATTTATTTAACATTATATGCTCTAACAGATTTAATTGTTTTTCAGTTGAATTGACTATCTGTCATATTAAACCTGCTTATGGTCTCTATCACAAAAACTTCACAGTTTAGACTTTTTATAACCACTACAAATTTTTTGAAAAGATGGACATCCAAAATTCATGGTTTACCAGTAAATCTCAACAATCAGGAGTAGATGGACAGATCGCTCTTCTGACAGGGTGGAAGGAGCAGCAGGAGGTACCAGAGTGTGTGAAGCTGCAAGCTGGGAAGAGGCTGGCTGGAGTAACACTGACTGTCACTATGGAGATGGATGGATTTCTGTCAGAACTGCAACATTTCTTAGAATACTTGATATGTGCTGTAGATGAACTATATCAGTTCAATTTAGGAACATGGCATGTTCATGTTTAATGTTAGATGCTCAAAGCTCAAACATCAACTTAGCCACTTGCAAAATTCAAAATAATAGACTGTAGCTGCATCTGCTCAAGGAAAAATTATTTGTATAGCATATTCCAGCCTCAATACTTCCTGCAGAAAGTCAGTATTTATGGTTGCAGTCTGGAAATTGTACATCTAATCAAATATGTCTTTATCTTTAGTGGTATTGATTATTGAAACAGTGTCTTCACAGATCTGCCTAAAAATTCAGACAGCTGCAGCTGAATCAGGACGCTGCAGCTGACATTCTGACTAGAATCAGGAAGATGGAGGAGATCCAGTTCTACATCACCCAGTTTTACAACACCCAGTTAATTTTAGTCTGGATAACATTCTTTAATTAATTCTCCTCATGTTGTTACTGCAAAGTTTTTTTGTTTGTTTATTGTGTTATGCTTTTATTATGTAAAGCACTTGGAATTGCCTTGTGGCTGAAATAGGCTATTAATAAACTTGTTGATGGAATACATTTTATCATACAACCTTAGCTGTAATAACAGAAGCATGTAAAATAGCTTCTAAAATATATTGTTTCTATTCTTGGAATCCTTTAAATAAGTCAAATATGCAGCAAACTGTATTTTAAAAAAGTAAAATACAGAAGCAACAGTTCACATTGTTTTCTGTCTTTATGGAAGTTTAGAAATGTTTGAGGGTTTGACCATTTTATGACAGTAAAAATATACATGCATGTTTAATATGTGTTCAGTTCATCTGTCCAGAGCAGATGTGGATTAGAATTATTAATAATTATAATAATGTGGAGAAAAATGCAATTTATAAGTTTTTAAAAAATATTATTGATTTCTTACTGTTTAATAACTACTAAGCTCTAGAAAAGGCCGCCTGACAGCAGTTGGAATCCTGTAAATGTCCTAAGCCTAGGGTCCATTTAACGGCCCCTGGATGGATTTGGTGCTCGTTCGCTCGCTCGCTCGCTCCATCCATCCATCCATCCATCCATCCATCCATCCATCCATCCATCGATATCATCTAAACTGTAAACAGTGAGAGGTTTATCTAAGTTTGTTAGTTGCTGATTATTAACATACATATTTCTGTATATGACACAGACAGAACATGTAAAACTCATTTTTGTCGTGTTATCATCCAGTGAGAATATAGTGAAGGTAAGAATTTACTTTGATTAAACTTGCTCTTTAAAAAAGTATAACATTTCTTTCAGATGTCTGTTTATTACTTTGGTTTCCAGGCTTTTCTCTGCTGTTTTATTCACTCCCAGTACCCAGTGGGTTATTTAAAGCTTGTTGATTTTGACCCTTGAGTGACAAATGTTCTCCAGTGTTTAATTGAAAACAACAAGAAGCAGTGTATACAGGATCTCATGTATTTCTGTGATTCAAGTTATAACTACATTTTCATATTAAATAATTCACACTCATGGCTGATATATTTTGGAGCTTTTTGGACTGAAGTGAAATACAATAAATGACCAAATCTGTGAAATAAGCATCCATCGCTGCCTGAAGGGGAGCTCTACATCAGCTCCTGTGTGTGGTTGAATATTAACAGGCTTTCCATCAACAAGCTGCCACTGTGAATAGAGCTCAGTGTAGCTGCAGCTCTCTGCTGCATCCTGAATCCCTGCTGAGACAGACAGGAGGCTGTTGGAGTCCCATCAACTCTGAGCTGTTCAACAGGATCCTCAGTCTTTGTTTGTCTGGACAGGACAAGACAGGGATGATGGCATGTCAGCCCTAACGGCTTGGTCTGTAAATTTCTCCTGCTGCAGGAACTCGGTCAGCAGACGACAGAGTGGGAGAAAGGAGAGCGGTGATGGCGAGCTGTCAGCCTCCTCTGTTCAACCAGCGGAGAGCCTCAGTATTTCTGCATGCTCAGGTCATTTACAGCATGCAGGCTGCTCTCCAACATGATGTTGGAAGAGGAAAGAAAACAGTTCAGTTTTCATTAATTTAAAAATATTTACATTTCCCACACTAATATGCATGCATATTAGTGCAGGTCACGAAGAAACGTGAAAATATTTCCTTTTTTGTTTTTATATAACTGTTACAAAAAGAAAATGGGACTTGAAATGTTAGATCTTTAAAATTAATGAAAGAAGACAATATCCTGAGCTAATCTAGGAAAATCCATTCTAAAAATCTTTAAAATAAACTTCTGAAAATCACAATCAACAGTTTGCCCCTCAGCTCCTAGATCTGTAGTCTGAAGGGAAATGAGCTGGGGGAAGTGGTGAGGCATTTCGGTGGGGGGAGAATATGGAGAGCACACAGAGCCATACTTGAACTAGGAGCAGTTCTTGCAAATCTGTCACAGCGCGTCTGTTTGAAGGCAGACATATAGACATAAGAGTGCAGGAAAACAACAAGCACATATAAAGAATGTCTGTCTGATTCAGACAAGAAGGATATTAAAATTATTCAAGGGTGGTTAAAGCTCTGAGATGAAGTCACAATGTATTGACTGCTGATAAATTATGACCTGCAGTGTATTGACCCAGCAGGACATTTACCAACAGTAATCAGACAAGCAGGTATGTCTCAGCCCTGACTATGAATAAATTAGAACAAAGAAATATGGATCTTATTCCTGTTACCATTATTAACAGCTGATTTAGTATTCTCTGAAAGAAAAAAAATCTCTCTTGATGTGACCCATCCTGAAATATGTTCCTGTCCATGTTTAACAGTTAAAGTGGAGATGGGACGTCCCAGGTCACACAGATACACATCTGGTCTAAAGATGTTTTTATTCATAAACATGTCATGTTCTTAAACATCTGAATCTCAGTTTCTATGATAGTCATATTGAAAAAGGAAATAAGACAATGCAATGTTTTGTCTTGAGATACTCAAGATGGTACTTGCTCAGATGTTAAATGACCAATAATTGGAAGTATGAACAGCTTGGTTCACTTCCTCTGCAGCCATCGCTAACACTACAGACAGACCACAGATCTAAAGAAAATCTACTGCATCGTTCATAACTCCTTCTGTTACAGACTGGCCAGGATGAAACTCATCCTGAGAAACTGAGCTGATGGGTCAGAAAGGGTTAAAAAAGATGGGGGGGAGGAGGAGGGTTACCCTCCACCTCTCTCACATCCAATGGACCTTACCAAGCCCCGCCCAGAAACGCCCCTCGACAGTCCCACGTGGCTGCGTGTCTCACAAACAAAGCCTCGCGGGGCTTAGTTTCTATGTGTAAACATGGCATCTTTCGTTTCAACTGACTCTCTACAAAGTATTTCTGAGTCGATTAGTGTAGCCTTTCTGCCGGATTTTCACAAAATATCAGCCACGACAATGGACAGGGTAACCAACAAGTTCATATCATCTTTTATGGACGACATCAAGGTGTTTGAGCCACGCAATCCCTCCAACATTGTGCGCGTCGCAGCTAAATGCTACCGGTCGATGAGGAAAACAGCAGATCCTCACACCCTCAGCATAAATATAGCTGTGGACAAGATCACTGATGCCTGTTGTTCTTGCAAGGCTGGGTAAGTCAGCCATTCATGGTTTTGAGGGTTACTTTTGAAATCAGTGATTTCTGTTGTTGGCAAATGTTTGAGTGTGCCTAGGCCTGTTACTCGCTACTCGGTGCTAGTGTGGCTAACACGATTACAATTTAGTAAAAAGCCTTTTCAGGTAAAATAAAATCTTTAATGTATGTTAGATACGGTACACATTGCATATCGATCTGTTCAGCTGTGTAACAGACCAAGGTGTAGAAGTTGTATCGGTACTGCCATTATGCTGTACTTAGCTAAAAGGTTTTCAAAATGAATGTGTTTATTATTGACTTTTTTTCAGACTTGGGGGTCATTGTTCACACATTATCGGCCTCCTTAAGACCTTACAATATTTCAAGCTTCAAAATTCAAAAGGGATCGGGAGGTGCTGGTGCCTATCTCTAGCTAACGTTCCGGTGAGACCGGGCGAGAGGCGGGGTCACCCTGGACAGGTCGCCAGTCTGTCGCAGGGCCACTCAAAATATGCCCATTCACTAAACACAAAGAAAGCAAAGTAATAATACTCACACCAGCACACACTCCTTTGTTCTTATTGGTCGTCCACAAGCTTTGATCCAAGCTAGGCATCCCGTTTCAGATTTGGGAAATCTGTGAATTTTATTTCCACAAATACGATCA
>NW_015115591.1:54734-60833 GCF_001443285.1 Poecilia latipinna
GTACTGCCATTATGCTGTACTTAGCTAAAAGGTACAGCATAATAAACACATAATGAATGTGTTTATTATTGACTTTTTTTCAGACTTGGGGGTCATTGTTCACACATTATCGGCCTCCTTAAGACCTTACAATATTTCAAGCTTCAGCATTCAAAAGGGATCGGGAGGTGCTGGTGCCTATCTCTAGCTAACGTTCCAGGCGAGAGGCGGGGTCACCCTGGACAGGTCGCCAGTCTGTCGCAGGGCCACTCAAAATATCCCCATTCACTAAACGCAAAGTAATAATACTTACACCAGCACACACTCCTTTGTTTTTATTGATCTTACGACGGTTGAGCTGCAAATGCGGTCGTGCACAAGCTTTGATCCAAGCTAGGCATTCCGTATCAGATTTGGGAAATCTGTGAATTTTATTTCCACAAATACGATCAGGATGCCTGACATCGCCTGTACAGATTCCCCACTGACAGTGGAGAACCATTCTTATTTGAGTTCTGTCGCAAAAACTTTGATTGTGTAGATAGTGGTCTGCTAGTCCACAATCTACATTAGCATGTGTATACTGCTTTAGCTTTTGTTTGTGAGACGGTCAAGCACATGGTAGCTGCGCAGTGACGTCAAATGGGCATTAGCCAATGAAACGCGGACCCTGTGGTAAGGTCCATTACGGTGTTTCTTTACTCTGTTCTTGGTTGCTCTTGGTGACTCATTTAAATACACACAACATTTTCTTGAGGTGATTTGCATTGATTATTTTTAATCGAATCTGGATGCGTAGAGGGCAGAACACCAGGTGGGAACTTGTACACGAACCTTTAGATTCATCTGTGGGAAAGTTGCTTTCTGGGCTAGGTTTATATTTGTGTATTTTTCTTGGCATGAACCACTTTCGACTTTTGGACACACTTCTGCTCTTCTAGTATAAACCCTACACAATGTTTTAGAAATGAGACTCCAGATCCTGCAGCAGCAGATCCTCACATCGCCACGCCTCACATTCATGCTGCACAGTTAGTGTACGGTTCTTTTTCTACCCGGCTGTTTTTAGTTTATTCCAAACATGTTCTCTGTTCTATTATCTAAATAATTCATTTTTGGACTCAACACTAGTCTTTTGTTTCTGTCCTAAACAAAAATGTCTAATTTTTACATTTCACAGAAAATTTTATAATCTGTTTTTAGTTGGATTTTTCAGTATTGATAAAATTAATATGACAGTTTACTGCATTCAAAGATGTTACAAAAACACAACTGCTGTCGTATGCTATCCATATTTACACACGACTGTGTTTGTATGCAGCATCAAGTTTGCAGTTTGCTAGGAAAGAGGAAGAGATTGAATAACAACAAAACTAATAAGGGAAATGGTTCTAGGAGCTTCTGTACATTCCTTTATTCTGAAGAGAGGCAGCAGTTTCGCTATGTTTGGCTCTCATCAGCCTAAGATCAGATCATCTGCACTATTCAATATGAGAGTAAATACATCAGGATCAGCTCCAAGGCCCCTCTGTAGAAGACACACAACACACACAAAGACAATCAGCAGAGACAGAGAGATTCTTGATGATTTTCTAATAGAGTTTATTTCTCTCTCCTGTCATTAGTCAAATGATGACAAATCCATTTGATCTCCGCTGTGTGATGTTATATGAACTTCACTGGGGAAACTCTCTCCTCTCCTACCCAAATGAGTCTGAAACCTGAGCCCTCACATTCCCCCTTTTCCTTAATTGAAGCATTGAGAAGCAAATTAAACACTGGCTCGGTGTAATTAAATCTCAGCAATACCCTGTTGTGGTAGTTTAGGACTATAATGATATTTTTACCACACTCCTCTCTCCTGTTCCCCAACAATTAAAACCTGCTGAAGATTGTAAAGACAGCTGGATCAGATTCTACTTAATGCCAGTGTTGTGGTTTTCAATCTGTCCTCCAGTGGCACTAAGATCCAATAAATGAGATAATTGTCATTCCTAAATGACAAGTTGCAGGTGCAGGGTGATTTTTTAAATTATTCTTATTTTGGTGTTCAGACTACGATTTGCACAGCATATGAAAAAAAGTTGCTTGTCTCCGATGAATCCGATTTTGATGAGTGCTAACTTTAACTGCTGTTGATCAGCTAGTATTGAATGACCTCCCAGTCAGAAGCCAGTAGTAAAGAAATCTTTTTTGAAATGATTTACTGCTAGATCCTCTGGTTTATTCCTGGTGCCCATTGCAGCTTCATATTCCAGCTTCTGAGTTCATATTCCATGATTTTTGCCCTGAGAAAGAGGCAGTAGAGAGCATCACTGTGGAGAATCCCTCAACAGTTCAGTTAATGTAAGACCTTGACTGCAGTTGTTGCTGTTAAGGTTGGCCCAACTACTTATTAGGTTTATGGGAAATCACTTTCTCCCACAAGATCTGTAGGTTTGGATTTTTTCTCCTATATAATAAACACCTTCATTAAAACCTGCATTATGTGTTTTCCTGTGTTGTCTTTTACTAATATTTAGTAGAGCATGGTGTGAAGGTTTGAATTATTATTTTTTTGATAACTTAACTATTTAAATTAAATAAAAAGTTAAGGATTTGAAAGTAGTGAGGATTTTGGACAGTAAAGGGTTAATGCCTGACGTTCAGGACATACACATACAGACTGGTTTGCATGTGACAGTAGGGATTGTCTAGCAAGGTATCCTACAATGCATTGGGCCACCAGCAGTATCAACTAATTAAACCACTTTTTTATTTGTCAAAAAATTAGTTTTAAAATGTATATGGTGAAAACATAGACTCCAAAGCTTCATCTATGCAGTCACTTCATCAAGAATGATTCACTTTCAGAGTAATAGAGCACTTACTATCTAGTTTTTAGCATTTACATTTTAACAGATGAAACTGCACCATGTGTGAGTTGTTTCATGACCCCTCTCTGCCTCAGGGCACTTTGCATATGACTGCATTTATTTATCTGAAAAAAGTCAGCAAGTTTTTGTAAAACATTTCTGGGTTTGACTTTATTGCTTTAACATTTCCCTTTTTAAAATATTTTTTTAGGATTAAATTTGTTAGATTTGTTTAATTAGTCCAATGAAATAAAACAATCGCTTAACTCAGTTATCTCTACTGGTTCCATTAAGTTATGTTTTTTAACTTGAACTTCAGAATATTAAATTCAGTTAATGAAATCCAAGAACTTTATTACAACTCAATAATGTGGAATAAACTAAACTAAACTGGCATAATAAATTCTATTAGCATCTTGTAGATTTAAAACCACAGTATTAAGTTAAACATAAGTCCAAAGAGTTGGATTCACTCCTGTCCTGCATGTTTTAGGTGTTCCCTTTCTGCCACAAACCTGGATTGAATCTGTGGGTGATTAGCAGACTTCCGCTGTACTTGATGGCTGCAGAAGAGGCCTTGCAATTATTTGGATCAGCTGTTCTGGAATAGAGGTACATCTAAAACATGCAGGGCACGGGGCCTGAGGACTGGAACTGAGAAGAACTGGACTGGACTGTATTTAATTGTCTTTGCTTAAATGTTAAATGTTGAAAGTAAAAGTGTAATACTCTTTACATTTAATTAACTAGATTTAGTGGAATCAGTTGACATAACTTGGCTAGGTAAATTCAACAGTTTATTTCTTAGAGTGTATGCAAAGTCCAGGCATCGAGGCCATCCATTTTGGTGACCTGGAATCACGTCTCTGCTTTTTGCAGATGATGTGGGTCTACTGGCTTCATCAGGTTGTGATCTACAGCTTTCAATGGAGTGGGGCAGCTGAGTGTGAAGCAGCCAGGATGAGGATCCAAGTCCGCATGGTCTTTATCCAGAAAAGGGTAGTGTGCCCTCTCCGGGTCGGGGCTCAACCATGGTGAACAGATTTACTGGTAAATCTATGTTCCCACCCTAATCTATGATCACAAGAAGGAGATCGCTGATACAGGTGACCAAAATTAGTTTTCTCCGCAAGGTGTCGGGATTCTCTCTTAGAAATGGGTGAGAAGCCTGGCAGTGTGGGAGGAACTCAGAGAAGAGCTGCTGCTTCTCCTTGGAACTGCCTGCAAGAGCAACTTTGAGATTCATTAGTTCTCAATTGCTTTTCTCAATCAGTTACACCTTTGTGCTACGTTATAGGCATGTGTTCTGACTCTCCACACTTGCAAACTTTAACCTATTGTATTTATGCATAAAGTCATGTACATACACTGTATAAAGAGATACATTGCCATTTTTGTTCAGACTGTCAAACAAAAGTTATCCTGTTTTATGTCAGTTAGGATTATAACAATTTCTATTTGCTTAGTGTTAAAATAATCTGAAAGGAATCTTTAGAAAATGTTGTTACTTTTTTTTCTCAAATTTACATACATTAAAATTACTACAATCAGTTTGGGATGTCTAGATGATGGTGTGATGGTTTGGAAAGTTTTAATTGCCAACATCTGAATTAGAGGCCCTCCTCTGTGTTTGTATAAGGCCACAGCTCAAACTGTAGCACTGCTTCTTTTTGTGAAAAATCCCCCAAAATCAGACAAAATCTCAAGACAATTGTGGCGTTGTATTCATCTGTTCAAGCAATGAAAACTAATATAAGTATAATTTCCAGTCATCAGACCATTCAGGAAGGAAACAGTTTCGGTGTCCAAGGCACGAACAGCTTCTGAACTGAATGTGTGAATCAATTCTTAAACAAAAGCCAGATGTCTTGTGCAGATGATGCTGAATCTGGAGACAGAGAGTCGTTATCCGCAATGGAAAACCAACGTGCTGAAAGGTCGCTCGGTGAGGATGAGAGAAAAGAAATGTTTTGATGTGATAGTCAAAGTCCTGATCTCTGTCCCATAAAACAGTGGTACCCAGAGCTGAGTAAGGCAGCCTACAAACCTGACCAAGTTGAAAACATTCATTGTGATCTTGGTATGAACAGCTTCATGGACTAAAGCACATGTGTCAAACTCAAGGCCCGCGGGCCACATGAGGCTCGCCACGTCATTTTATGTGGCCCCTCCAGCGCGTTATAGGCCCATGACTGACTTAAAATAGGTTTTGAGCACGAATTGACTACAAACTACATCTCCCACAATGCTTTCCAATTGTTACCAGTCAAACATTACGGCTTCTCGCCACTAGAGAGCAGCAGAGTCACCTCAAGCTGCTTATTGATTTTCCCAGCGAATAAAACTGAAACATCGACAAGCTAACATCAAAACGTCCAAGAAAAGAAAAAACGATTTACAAGTAAGACTGTGAATGAAGATGTGTGTGAGTTGGTGTCAGGGCGGCAGGTCGCGCTAGACTTTTGTTTGTTATCCGTTATCTTGACCTACAACATAAAAAAAAATCGGTCATGTACTATTTTTACCCGTGAAATTACAATAATATTAACATCGGATATTTAGTCGCATTTTATGCGGTTTAGTTAATATTCACCGTGAATCCAGATCCCATCACAAATTAAGAAGATAAATGCATCTACATTTTTCTCCGTAGTGACAAAAAAACCACTGACTGAGGCCCCAATAACTTTTAATAAATTAAATTAAGTGAATTTACTTAAATTAGCATCACTTCACCCGCTGGGGTCTGAATGCACTTCCTCCTGGTTCCCATCTGCAGAAAAATCTGCGCTAATTCATCAGTCAGTTGGATCTGTCCTGCGCGGTCCGGTGTGAGCTTTTTCCGGGATTTTTTATTTTATTTTTTATTTTTTGCGTGGTTTCGCTTCTCCGAAACGGACAGATGTTACTTCTGCAGCTCCTCCAGAACGCCGCTCTCCTGGGTAACGTGCAACAAGGCTCCATTTGTTAAATCTTCTGGATGAGTTACTTCCAGCGGTTTTCTAATTCTTTGCAGCGGCGGAGCTGCGTCTGCAGTGGTTGAACAGCACACTGCGTTACAGTCTAATTGACTTCTGCATCGTCATTTATTTCCTCAAGATAAACTGCCGGCTTCTCAAATGGTTTAACACAACGTTGCATTCTCTTTAGTTTTCTCTGGTCTGTAATGGAGACTTGAATTTAACGCTCCATTTCAACCAAAGGTTTGTAATGCGCTTCCTAACCAGAAGCTCCAAAGCGTTGTTTAACAATATGAGGTGTTTAA
>NW_015115591.1:64297-65081 GCF_001443285.1 Poecilia latipinna
ATCCACTGACTGAGGCCCCAATAACTTTTAATAAATTAAATTAAGTGACTTCACTTAAATTAGCATCACTTCACCCGCTGGGGTCTGAACGCACTTCCTCCTGGTTCCCATCTGCAGAAAAATCTGCGCTAATTCATTAGTCAGTTGGATCTGTCTGATCCAAACAGATCAACTGAACTCTGAGTGTTTTACCCTGCGGGGTCCGGTGTGCGCTTTAAGGATTTTTTTAATATTTTTTTCGCTTCTCCGAAACGGACAGATGTCACGTCTGCAGCTCCTCCAGAGCGCCGCTCTACTGGGTTACGTGAACCCAGAAGGCTCCATTTGTTAAATCCGCTGGATGAGTTTCTCCCAGCGGTTTCTAAGTCTTCACAGTCCGCAGTGGTTGAGCAGCGGACTGCGCATGTTACAGTCTAATTAACTTCTGCATCGTCATTTATTTCCTCAAGATAAACTGCCGGCTTCTCAAATGGTTTAACACAACGTTGCATTCTCTTTAGTTTTCTCTGGTCTGTAATGGAGACTTGAATTTAACGCGCCATTTCAACCAAAGGTTTGTAATGCGCTTCCTAACCAGAAGCTCCAAAGTGTGATTTAACAATATGAGGTGTTTAATTTATTTTTAACATTGTATTTCATACATTTATGCTAGGGGTGCCCAAGTCTAGTTTTCCAGAGCTACCATCTGCAACTTTAGATGTGTTCCTTCTCTAACACACCTGGATCATTTACTCATTATAAAGCTCTACAGAACTGAGTTGCTGCTAATGAGGGAAGTCTGGGG
>NW_015115592.1:0-17422 GCF_001443285.1 Poecilia latipinna
CAGCGTTCAACGTTGATTCAATGTTTCTGGCTGACATTGATTCAATGTTGTTTCAATCATTCTGTGCTATCTGGGGCGGCTTTGCTCCCGTGCGGCGGATTCCCCTGTGAGAGCGCGAGCGCTAACCTGGAAGGAGTTCGCTGTGTATCTGGGACAGGATGGCAGGGCGGCCAATTTCAATAGGATTTGTGGGGTCAAGGGTCACCTCCAGAACAACAGCGTTCTAAGCTCCGCTTCCAAGCGTGTAAACATTTGTCTGGAGCGGGGTCGGGAGGCGCGCTAACAGGCGCAGCTGGACCTCCGACGGGGCAGCTAGTCGCGCTCCCAACATCCGCAGCAGCCCTCCTCTTCTGACTCTAATTACCTTGTCTGTTTGCAGTTGTTTACGTGCGTGGTAGATTACCATCCTAAGTGTGTTTGTGCTGACAGTGAACTCTATCGGAGTCGCTGCAATGGGGGTAATTGGGTTATCGGGTAGTAAACAATGCTGCGACGTGGCTTCGGTGTGAAGCGAGATGTATCATCTGCAGTTTGCGGCGTGTAGATAGTGTCGCTTCACAGCTGTGTGTCTTCACATGCATTATGAGCCCAGCTTTCCTCAGCACCACCTCAGCGTTTGCTTTTGTTCAGAGTTTTCCCGCTCTGCGTTGTCACCACAAATCAGATGATTTATAACGTTAGCCTCACAGGATTCCAACTCCACCCCCCCCCCCCCCCATTTTGTTTTGCGGTATTACTCCGTAAGAGTGGCTTTGAGTGACTGCTCACTTTCCCGCCAGAGCAGCACCAACAGACGCTGCCCCTCACCGGCTCCGGATGTGGAAAAGTGAACGTCTGCAAAGAAGCGGTGACACATGATCTACGCTCGCACGGTACATCAATATGACGCCGTATTGCTTTCACGTTACAGCTTACATCATAAAGAAGAAACTGCTGTTTCATGTGATACTCCACCTAGATCTTTTGAAAATTGACCGCTCAGCCTCCGCGCGGAACTGAAAGGAGGCAATAAAAAAGTTGAAATTCACAATAGTTGCAAAAAAAAAAAAAAAATCACCCCAAAAGTTTCCACTTTTCTGGCCACTCCCACGACATTTCTCCATCTGTTTACTCAGCATGTAGCAGTACTCACATTTCCATGCAAAACCTGCACTGCAAACAGATATCCGGAAGGCTCGTTAGCGTGCGCTTTGGTTTGAGCAGGTTAAAGCACCCTGCTGATTTCTGCCGCCATTTACCGTCGATGATGTGAAAGGAAACGTTGCATCCACCTTTTAAAGGCCGCCGGGGGTTTGAGGTTGATAGTCAAAAAACAAATTATGGGTGAAAATGTAGGCAATCAATTGCAGCTTCATCAAACTAAAATTTACTTTTTTTTCACTTTTATATTAGTAGTGCATCAGTTTGTGATCCAATATTTATCTAGTTGTAACTCACATATGATAAAAATAATTAAAAAAAAATAAGCTAACTTAACAACAGCATGGACTTGTGGTGGTTGGTGCTTTTTTCTACGCTGAGGTTGCATATTTTCACACAGTCCAAAAAAATTTGACTGGTTTTTTCCACTTTGTTGTCTTAAATGTGCAACATAACTACTTATGCTAGGTGGCGCAGTTGGTAGAGCTGTTGCCTTGCAGCAAGAAGGTTCTGGGTTCACTTCCTGGCCCTGGTCTTTCTTTCTGCATGGAGTTTGCATGTTCTCCCTGTGCATGGTGGGTTTTCTCCAGGTACTCTGCTTTCCTCCCACAGTCCAAAAACATTTCAGGCTAATTGGCCTCTCCAAATTGCCCCTAGGTGTGAGTGTGTGTATGCATGGTTGTTTGTCTCTGTGTTGCCCTGCAACAGACTGGCGACCTGTCCAGGGTGAACCCTGCCTCTCGCCCGGAACGATAGCTGGAGATAGGCACCAGTAACCCTCCCGACCCCACTAAGGGACAAGGGTGTAAAGAAAATGGATGGAACTACTTATGCTGCAAGACAATACATTTCCACGTGTTTCATAAAATTGCACTTCCTTCAAACATCAGGCAACATACCGGGAAAAAAAAAACCCATAAATTGTGTTGAAGGTATGTCCGCAACAAGGGCATACATTATCTATTTTTTTAGTTTCCATTTGCCGCACATTGAATATCATCGTGATTAACAAAAACCAAGGCTTGAAAACACCAGTATTTGTTTTGTTAAAATTGCAGAATGTGCTACAAAACATTGCACTCTTTGTGTTCGTATTCAGTCAACTGGCTGCCCCCATCAGTTTACGTGATTTCTATAAAAACAATGTAAAAGCCTGTGTCTCGGTGCATGAAGGGAAGCAAGAAGCCCCACTTTTCCTTGGCAGCTGCCATGAACAGCCTTCTGAACTTCCTCCTCAAGCTTAAGAGATCACTCCATAATTAGGGAGTCATAATAAATCTACGATTCTTTTAACTCTAAATCAAAAACAAAATAGTTCAGTCTTAACTGCACAGCTGTCTAGCTGCCATTGTGTCTTCACTTGTCTCAAAGCTGATATTTATTTGAATATTTGCAGGATAATTTTGTTACTTTCTCCAGCCTGTCACTTTTTTTATGTTTTTGTTTTGATATGCTGTGGCTAAGTCTGTGTATTTAATTGTTTATTTAAATATTTATTTGGACATCTTTTCCCCCAGCCTAGTTATCCTTACTTTATAAAAACGGCTTTTTCAAGGTGGGCTGTGGCGTTTTTATACATTAGATGCAATCATAATTTTTAGACAACAAAAAGTGGAGAAAGAGGAGGGAAAGGAAATTTTCTTTGCAAACTACTGTTATTGATCAATGTAATAAAATTAAGAATGGCCATTTATATCTCCTGTGATGAAAGAAGAGGACAAGTGTAGAAACCTGGATCAATGTAAAAGAAAAAAGAAATATTCTGGACCTAAACAAAACATGTGGAAACATAGAAACACCTAAACTTATTCATTTAAATTTAGATGTAAGAAGCTCTAAGTTAAGAGAATTTAAAGTTCAGAAATGTTAATATCAATACTCATTCATTTCATATGAATGACTCAGTTCCTATGCGAACTGACTCATTCGACAGACAGCACGACTTTAATAAATAGGGGAGAAAATAATAACCCTTATCAAAGTAATTAGTGCTTCCTGGGGGCATACAACGAGCCGTCTGTATGTAATACAAACCAAACAGAACCCGAGCTGAATTTAGCAAATTAAGCATCAAGAGAGATGAGCGCAGATCTCTGGGAATTCTTTGTGCAAATATTTTGACTCCTGTTTTGAAGGGGTTGTCAGAAAACTGGCAGATTACAGTCAGCTATGTGAACGCTGGAGCTAATCTGAGCCGTTGTGAGTCTTTCAGTCACAAACCCCTGTTACGCGAGTGTCACACTTCAATAATAAGACAGAGCTGTTTTCGAAAATAATTCATTGGGTGATTATATTTGCGACCGCAGTGGTTAGATTACCATTTCGTAATAGCGTCCTAGCATTGCAACAGACTCCATGCATTTTTTGGGCTATGCAATTATGAGTAAGTGGGTGATGAAATTGTTTTCCAGGTCGCACAAGAAGATCTCCAATCAGAGTAAAAGACATTTCTTGCAGCGGGTGGAAAGAGGCTTGCGGGGCTCTGTGAATAATCCTGTTGACTTTTGCTTGTGTGGCAGGGCAGCAGTTTCAAAGTCTTGGCATCGGTGGAAGTGGAGGATCAATCCTCTAGAGTTAAAGTGCAGCAGCACTCTGCTGCCCATGCATATACGGTGATGATGCACGATCCCCCTGACCTTCACACTTTGTGTTGTGTTGTTTTGCAAGTTTACTTTTCAGACCTCCCAAGTGTCTTGGCAGGGTCTGCCTTACTAAGATTTTTGTTTTTGTTTTGGTGGAAAAAATGGGTTAGTTTATATTCTATTTTTGGACACTGTTGGAGCAAGTTCATAAATCTAGCTACATGGTAACATGGGCTTGCAGGAGAGAGTTGTGTCTAAAACATACCAAAGCATTTTGTACTTCAACTGAAACTTATTTTAGTTTTTTTTTTTTTTGTCATATAGGTGACCACCTGAGTGCATAATGAGTCATTGCTTCCTGAAAACATCCTAAACTGCACTTCTTGTCAATAGCTTAATCAAATTAGAGTCAGCAGGTTCTGGTTATTTACTTACCTTTCTGATTTGTCTGCATCTCTTTTGTAGGAGAACCCATATTTGTGCAGCGATGAGTGTGATGCCTCCAACCCAGACTTGGCTCACCCTCCTCAGCTGATGCAGGACCGTGAACGCAATGGCCTCATCACCTACTGGCAGACGGTGACCTGGGGTCGACATCCAGAGCCCCTACTCGCCAACATCACCATGTCTTGGAACAAGAGTCTGGAGCTCACAGACGACATCCAGATCACGTTTGAATATGGCCGTCCCACAATCATGGTCCTGGATAAGTCCATGGACCACGGGCACTCCTGGCAACCCTTCCAGTTCTACGCTGACGACTGCCAAGACGCCTTCAACATGCAGCCCAAACGAGTGCGTGACCTCTCACCCACAAACCTGACACGGGTCATTTGCACTGAGCAGTACTCGCGCTGGGTCGGCTCCAAGAACGATAAGAACGTGAAGTTCGAGGTGAGGGAGCGCTTTGCTCTGTTTGCAGGCCCCCGTCTGCAGAACATGGACAACCTGTACACCCGCATGGAAAGTATGAAGGGACTGAGGGACTTCTTTACCTTCACCAACCTGAGGATGAGGCTGCTACGGCCTGCGCTCGGAGGCACCTACGTCCAGAGAGACAACCTGCTCAAGTACTTCTACGCAATCTCCAACATTGAGGTTCCTGCCAGGTGAGGAGTAAATGTTTTCTTACTTGTTGCACCTTTACCGTCACAGATTTACACGTTTCATCAAGCACAGACGTATTATGTATCAAAAACCGGCAAAAATGTTTTAGATATTTAAAAAGAAATACATTGAGCGAGGAAGAAGGTGGGGATGTCGCCGGTCATTTTGCCGTTTCGTACTTTTGCAGTTTGGTCATAATAAGACATGAAACAAATGACTGGGTAAAGTGATTTCTTTTGTGTAAAAAAGTTTTTCTATTTGCTGCAACTAGATGAACTGATGATCTGTGTGAAGATCAATGACAGCAGCCTGGTTGTCAATAAGATGTCCTTAACCCTTCCATGGTGTTAAGACGGGGCAATTTAGAGCCTACGCGGTTTTTTACTCAGTGCGCGGTCCGGCAATGTCGCACTGACTCCGTGTGCGCTTTTGCAAGATTCTTTTTGGGTGATTTCGGAAAGTGCTGGTTTGACAGGACACCCCTCTCTCCCCACTTCCCCGCTGTCCTATCATGACATTGCCACACTCCTCCTGAAGCGGCCTGCTAGGACCACAGGAGGGTCGATCTTAAAATTACCTTTGAGATGGACAGCTTGCATGGATGTGTTGTTGGTTTACTCCTAAAAAACTCTTCAGATATATGACAATTGATCAAAGATCTGTGTTTTGTTATTACTTTGTAAGGGTGAATGGGAATTTTTTTGTGTGACCTATTTTTACTTTATGTTGTAGAAAATATCTAAATCTTGTTTGGTTGAGACTTGTTCAGCCCTCTGTCTCTGTCCTTCACACACAAAGACACACGCGCGCACACACACACCCCATATTAATACTTGATTAAGTGAAGAAAGAAAGCTTGTAAGGTTACAGTGTTGCCGACTTAGCAGTTTCTTGCTGCTAGATTTAGGGTCTTTTCAGACTCTTTTAGCACACTCTTTAAATAGTTCAATAAAAGATTTGTTGTTTGAGGTGCTTGGATGTTTTTGCAGACAGCATCTTGTAAAACGCTCAGTTGTAAAAGCATAAAAAGGCTTTGCTTCTTTATCTAAGATACAACAATAGCACTGTAAAAACATTTACCCAGACAAGCAGAAACTCTTCAGTGAAAGAGACATTTGATGAAAATCCTAGGGATTTTTTTGAGTCTTAAAAAACTGATCAGTGTCATTTAGAAACCGAGGTCTCTAGTCTGATATTTAGTTAAAATCACTGCAGTGTTTTTTTCTGACAGTGATGGGTACTTTGTCCCGACCGTAGTTTCCACAGTACATCCTCAAAATGCTGCAACATTACTTGGTTAAGAAAGTAGGTATCAGTGTGTCGCATAAATTAGCAAAACATCACTGGTAAAAACTTTTTCATTCATATAATTTAACACATATACCTACTGTCTACCACAAACTGATGTATTTGTACCGTTAAGTTTTAGTTTATTGAAATGCTTGGCTGATATTTTTTGCTTTCTGTTTTTATATGACTTGTTGATCATTCGACACATAATGTACATCAGGAAAAAAAGATCTTACATGATGTTTGTCAACCACCCCATAAACTAATCCTTAGGTTTGAACATTGTGAAATGTATTAGTCAAAGTTTCAGCTCTTCAGGATGGCTGGCTTTATCAAGAGACTCCAATAACAATCATTTAAAAATACTCTGATCAGATGGAGGACTAGGATTGAGTACAACCTGATGTTTCTAGTAAAGTACGTTTGTTACATGATGGAAACATTCGGAAAAATAAATGAAAAACTACCAAAAACAACCCTTTTTTCCTTTACAATTTGGTTTTACTAACTTCTGAACACGTTTAATTGCACTAAAGAGCAACAAACGATTACTCTTGGTTTATTCCAGTCATTAACTCTCCCATCTGGTCAAATCAGACCAGTTACCACAAAGTATCTGTTTATTATGTGGTAACCACTGCTTCCTTGCTGTACAGTGGATATGTGATTTGCACTGTTTCCTCCCAGCTAGGCGACTACCAGTTTGAATCTTGATTGACGTCTTTGTGTGCAAAGTTTGAATGTTCTCCAAGGTTTTTCACACCCTTTCAGGAATCCCTGAGCATGAATGTTTGGTAAACTGGAGATCCTTTAAATGGCTGCTAGGCGTTAGTCTGTGTATGGTTGATAAATGAATGTATTTTCCTCTTGAACGTGACCTTCTGGTGATCCTGGTCAGGATTAACTGGTTACAGAAAATGTATGGATGAATGGATGGTGTCTGAAAAGCTATGCTTTGTCAAACTAACAGAAATAAGCTATGCACTGCTAAAATTCCTGAAAAGCAAAGTACAAGTTAAAACACACAAAAGCAATTACATCTTACATCTCATTACACTTTAATCTTCTACAATGTACTGCTGACTGTTTAATAAGCTCTTCATGGAATCAGTATCTAAAGCTCTTACATGAATTCAGCAGAATTTGCTGATGTAGTGCATAATAAGATATACGAATGGGAAACGCTAAGAGTCTAGCTTCTCAGTTTTGCACTTGTGTGGAAAAAAAAAATTCAATAAGAACATGGATAGCATTCAAACTCTGCAAGCTGCACTGCTAGAATGTGCTAACATCTATCTTTTTTTTTTCTTGCAATCATACATGACAGGAAACAAAAATCACCCAGTGGTGAACATACCCTCCGGTTTTGACATGCACACCCAGCGGCCGTGATCAGAGGGCTCTCAGAATGACCCCGCTCTCAGCAGGAATCCGGGTGTGCCTGTCGCCGAACGATGATTAATGACAGAAATAAAAGGCCTCGGTGGTCGAACGTAAACCCTGATCCACATTCTGCTAGGGGATCCGGAAACCCTTACATGGCAACTTTGTGACAGTGAACGATGTTACGGCGATCATGCACCTGCTTAGCATCAACAAGCCATCTCTTCCTCCTTTCAGAGTTATTATTCCAATCAATACGGTCGGGCTGACATTTGAATGGTATTTAACGGCCTCGTTGGGACACGTGTGCGGTGGGACGAATTTGTGTATGCAAGTGCGCCTGTGTGTGCGCGCGCGGCGTTCGGGTGGCCGAGCAAGAAGGTGGAAAGGGGAAAACGAGCGTCTGAGTGGGGCATTGACCGATGTGGGTGTCTGTAAACGCATGTCTGCATGTGAGGAAAAGGTGTGGGGAGTGTTTGATGAAGTCCTGAGTGGATGCTGACACAGCACACATATAGACACACACACACACACACACACGCACACACACACACACACACACACACCAGCCTTCTGGCGGAGGGCCTGTAGGTATTGATCACAGACACTTTTCAGGCTCAGCACAGAATCAGAGAGAGAGACAGAGAGGTTATCAGCCTAATATTCAGGGGGGCAAACCTGAAGCAAAATCCAAAATATCTTGTAACCAGCCACCGAAGCAATTTTGTTTTTGATTCTTGGCTGCATCCGCTGACATTATACAATATTCAACCAGATGAAATGACCCAGAGCTGAAATTGATTGATTCCACCGTTGTTTTTACTTGGTGATAGCAAACTGATTCGTTTCAGTTTGGTCTTCCTGGTTACTAGCCACTCAGAAAAATTAAAACTTCGATTTTTCTTTTCAGATCAGTGGCTCTTACTGAAGGAAGAAGACCCACAGTAAACTACTTACAGTATAAGATACGTCATAAATTAACGCAGAAACCACAATGTTTAAGATGTATGAAAAAAGAGAAGACGAGATTTTCTACGACCTGTCCAGACATCGCTTCAGTTCATTCTGAATGCAAGCAAGAGATTATCGTCAAATACAAGGAAGGCTGAACTCTGCACATTATATGGAAAAGTTGCTTAGCTGGTCTCTATCCTATTTAGATCAGAACCTTTTCTGTGCACCATTTTGAATTTGTGACAAGTTCAAACTTAAGATGATCACTTTGTCATTGCTTAAAAATAAGACACCACATCTACTTCTAGCATAAATTATTAAAAGATGACAGGAAGGCCAGAAAAAATGTGATGAATGCCCTTCTCATGTGTTCTTATATTACAGCTCTTAAATGAGAATCTCTGTTACCTCAGCAGGTTAAAAACTTCACAAAACTGGAGATTGTTGCATCTCTACTGAGCTTTTATTAACTTTTTATTTTTATTTTTTTTTCAAGAAAATTCTTGAAATTTTTCTTCAAAACCAGAACACTGTGCTGGTGACAGCTGGTGATGGTGTCAGCATGCGCTAGATCTGATGACAAAGGACCCAAATTTAGCCCTGCGGAGAATGACTGAGGCCGGTCCGTCTTCCGCCCCGGCCACCCGCACCTCCCGTAACATTATCGCCGATCAATAAGTTATTCTGGGCAGCCGGGAGGGGTATTAGGTGATGGCGGTGGAGGGGGTCCTCAACAGTACAGTACAATCAGGAGTGTCTGATGCTTACGGCTGGGAAATTGATTCTGGGGAGCGAGACGATTAGTCAATGCTCTCTGGACAAAAGGCTAAGCTATTTCATCTCGTCTCATCTGGCCTCGGTAACATATTGGGATTTCCAATGCTTAAAATTTGAATAATGAATAATCCACTACGCCGGCGCTCCATCGAGGACAGCACACTGAAATGGGTTTTATATGATCAGGACCGAGTGGCAGTGTACCGCAGGTCGCCACGGTAATGAGATATGCCGGCGTTATCGATGGATAGAGGGTTGTAGTCACTTCCTGGCCGTATTGTCTGTCCTCGGGCTTCTGGCTGAGGCGCTTGGACTCAACCCGGTTAAAAGTAATTATTATTAGTTGACTGCTCTTAATGGTCTGAATTGAGGCTGCACAGAGACAGCAAAACAAGCTTTCTTCCAATCAATCAGTGCAAATGTTCCCTCTACAGGACGAGTCCCTTGCACGCGTGCTGTCAGAGTGTCCGGCCAAGGCCTGGCAATACAGCAGTATTATCAATATATATAGATCCCGATAAACCATTAGGTGCAAACGCAGGCAAGATTAGGTTGATGAGTGGGAGATTTGTTGACAAGATGAAAACGTCGAGCAGGCTGGCTCCGAGACGGCAGCCAAAGGTGGAGCAAGCGTTTGGAAGTGGACAAAGACAGAAAGAAAGGTCAAACTCAGACCGATTCAGATTGGACCGAGTCAACAGAAAATGACTCAGCAGCATCGCTCAGTTCTCTCAAGGTTAAACGGGATGTGCTGAAGCACCGGCTCCAGTATGAGCTCCGAGCGAAGGTGTTTCAGTTTTTAAAAGCCCAGGGATTTATGTTCATTTCGCAGGCTGGATTCAAACTGCAGATGAGGGTATTTCCATATCACCGCTGGACCATATGAAACTATCTCCAACCATCAAAAGATAGAGTAGCAAAGTCTCAGTTCTATCATCATTTACATCAGTGAAATGATATTCGCTGGGAAAGGGCTCACTCATAAGTACGGCTCTCAAATTCTCCCTTATCCATTTGACCTCCATCTCTCCATGCCTGCACCCTTCGGTCCCATCTGTCCGGACTGCGGTGCAGACTATAGCGGCTCACTAGTCTGCATTATGGATTAGACAAAGGGTCATGGATTGGGCCATTTTTAATGAAATAAACAGCAAATCATATGGTGGGTCTTTATAATGGAATAAAGCAAAGGCTCCAAGCTCAGGAAGAGCCAACTAAGTGGATTAAGGCCAAGAGAGAGGAAAGGAGATGGAGCAGGATGAGGAGCTAGACAAAGTCTGCAATGTTTTTTTTTCTTTCTGTCTTTTCTTTTTTTTTACCCCCACCTTTCCAGGCTTGTAATCGCTGCAGCATCAAGTTCTCTTCTCCCCGACTTCTAAATTTGATTTGATTGGAGAAGATGGCATTTAAGAGAAGCCCAGTAGTCTGAGTGTCTCTTACTGTGTTATGGTAGTTAGCTGAATCAGGTGTAAAGAGCAACAGTCAGCAAATGTGCCACATTACACCACTGATCATCCTCCCATTACGGCAGACGATGCCGGTCTGGTGCAAGCCAGGCAACGTTCATGAAGAAATATTTATAGAGTGTGAAAAATATGTAATTTTATTACTTTACTTTTTACATATGTTGACATCTGCTGAGTGGAGAAGAAAAGAAATATCCAAACAACCTACTTTGTGAGTGTCTCTGGACAGAGAGATGCTCTGTCCAGAGACTTGCATGTCTCTAATTCTGTGTAAACTCAGAATTAGAGAGCAGTCAGCCTTAAGTGGCATACTCATTGATGAATGCTCATTGATAAACTCATTCAGGACAACTTGCTGCCTATTTTAGAGAGTGCTGCCTTGAATTTAAGTGTGTCAATTCGACTCTGATAAAACACAGATTTTTACTTAGTGTGCAAAATCCACAACTTTTATTTGAGAAATAATAAATAAATGTGACTGGATTGTTTAAAAATAGGCTGAATACCATCATTTGTACCGTAGTAGCTAAGGTCACAAAGTGACTGTGCTCTGTAGGCTTAACGCCTAATTACACTCCGTAGGCTCAGTCTTGCCTGAAAGCAACAACTAATTATTTTCCAGTGGTGTGAATTAGTTAAGAGCTGACCAGGCAGGGAGCGAGGTATCCAAACATTATGCCTTTTCAAAGTTTCTCTTTTTCTTTACAGACATGTTGTTTCATGCCTGCTTGACTCGTTTATCCTCTGTGTGTCTGTGTTTCTCTCTGTGCTGTTCTGGCCCCCCCGCTGATCGAGCTAATGTGCTGAGAGGTTTAAGCTCTCCATCTCCTCACAAACTGGCACAGGAAACTTTCCGTCGCTGCTCAGTGTTCATCTTTGTTTGGGGCTTATAGTCCAGACGGAAGCAGAGCCACTCTGTAATACTTTATCCAGTGGTAATATATATTTTTTTGCTTCCTTAAACGTACTAAACTTAGATATGAAATTGTGAAATATTCAAAAGCATCACTAGTACCCTTTTCAATTCTGTGTAACGATAGCTGCTGGCCAGTGGGATGTTGGTGCCTATATTCAGTTTTCAGAATTCAAGTTCTATTACTCGAACATTTTTATTATGCTGGTTGTAAACAAATATTCGTATATAAACCGCAGATGTAATCCAACACTTCCAGCGATGGTTAGATTATACTGTTCGAGTGACGTGTCACTTTAAGGTGTGCTTGTACTTCATACTTGTTCTAGCTGCCTCAATTACTTTAACCTTAACATTTGCCCTTTTAAGACATCAGCAAATTTGTGAGAGATTCTCATGGTACGGAGTCTTTATGGAGAAAACTAGGGACTGAATTATTACGTCCCTTAATTTCAATGAATTAACCACAGAAAAAGTTCTGACACCATTAATCAATGATTTGTTAAGTCATCAACTAAAGTTTGCTCGAATTAAAAGAACTTTTCTTATACTGCTCTTCGTTAAAACTTTGATGACTCACATGAAACATGAATTAATAATAGCATTGAAGCCACCACTGTTAAAAATATGACAAGTTCACGTTATATAACCTTCATTTTTCCCAAAAAAAACCCACACAAGCTTTAACTGCCTTGGAAAACTTTACCTCTATCAGCCTCCACTGTGTTTGTGTTTACAGCTGGTTTGCTGGACTTGCAAGTCTCTGAGTGTCTTTTCAGATGTCGGTGCCAACAGGAAGGACGTCTTAAGTGACCAACTGCTGCAAAGTGTCTGTGACAAACTCTAGATCCCACAGTGGAACTAAAACAATAAAACCAGCTTAAAAAAAAAAAAGAAGATGCAGTCTCAAAAAGTCCACTACAGAGGCTGCTTTCATGCCAGCCCACAAAAATGAATGAAGCCTCTGTTCTGTTCAAAGGGATCCTGTAGAAACAGCAGCTTCTCTAGAGACCCAAGCATGAGTGGATCTGCCAGGTTCACCTTCTGCTTATCACAACTCAGATGTTCACATGCTGCTCACTGTAAAAATGAAAAGAAAACCAGACTGATTATGCACTACTGAGCATTGCAGAACAAGTGGTTGTTATTAAAAAATCATTTACATCCAGAGTCAGAGGTTGTGGCGCTTCCAGGAATATGGAACGACTTTAAGAAATATTATTTCGACAATACGGTGCAATCTTTTACTGACCTTTGAAATAATTAATGTTAAATGTTCATAATTTTGTTTTATGGGCTTTACTAAAGCAGCAAATTGCGTCGTCTAAGTGCAACGTAATTATTGCATGCAAATCTACTTTAGTTTTGAATTGTTTGTGTTTGAGGTTTAAATAATCTCAGGTATTAAAATTACATGTTCCAGGTGGTATAGGTGTGTATACATTTTTAAAATAAAATAATTTTTTTAATAGCATTTGGCATAATCTTTCACTTAGACTCCAATCTTTATTTTGACCAAGTTTTTTTAAATTTATTTTTATTTTACAAACTTAAAAAAGTCCTAATGTCAAGACTTTGTACAATCCCCCTTTGACAATAATGCAGTACTTAGTTTTCTGCTATAAACTCTGACAAGGTTCAAGTGCACAGTAATAACGATTTTGAATATGCCTCTTTGCAAAATCTATTTATATTTATAACTCCAGGCTCCTCTCTTATGTGCTTCTCTTCAGCTCACCTGACCTAACCGTTTCTCTGTTGCCTTAGCAGGGAGGATGAGGTTTTCTCAGCATCCTTCATTCTTTGATTCCCACCTGAGTCATCTAATATTGCTCGTTGTCGAAACGTCCAAGCATTTGGTTGAAGTTAGAGTTGCATTTGGCTGTCTTCACTTATTCGCGTGTGGTGGTAGGACAGAAATAGCTTTTTCCTTTTATAAGGTCCGAAATGTGTTTAATTGTAGTTTCTTAGATTTTAGTAACTCAAAAATACTTTGGAGGCTTATTTCCCTGCTTTATTGCCCTATTTGAGAACATGGCAACAGAAACATTGGTGTAATTCTTTTTTTTTTGTTTTTTGTTTTTTTTGTTACAGTGTTGTCTGTATTACACTTTAATATTGATTACCAAGATGGCAGGTATTGGCAAGCTTGGGCAAGTAGCGTTTTTTTGTTGTAGCTCTTTCTGATTCGTAAAGATCAACACGCTCCTGTTTTATTTAAATGACGTGTTCTCCTGTCATTCCCATTTTGAAGAGTGTCTGAGCCACATTATATTCTTATCCCAGGGAAACAAGAAGTCGAGCTGCACACAGCTGGTAGCTCTGTTGCTTTGCAACGAGAACATCTTGGGTTCAGATCCCAGGATGTCTTGCTGCATGCAGTTTGGATCTGCTCCCTGTACATGTGATGGTTCTCTCCAGGTACTCCAGCTTCCTCTCACAGCCCAAACACATGACTGGCTATGGTGTTTCTAAATCAACCAATAATGACTGGAGATAGGCAACAGAAGCTCCAACCACACCTAATTTCCCCTAAAAGGGAAATGTATTGACAATGACTGGATGTCCAAACAATTAATAACGTAGTATATTTTTATTGCCCATGAAAAATTAGCGAATAAAAGTTTTCTTTTACTTAGTATTTTTATTTTAGAAATGTTCAGACTACAAGAAAAAACAATCTCTTTAGGGATTTAACCCATCTTTACCATAGGTGCTGTATCTTCATTAGTGGAAGAATTACTCAGATCACACATACAAACAAAGTAAAAGCTTAACATTTATGGCCATTTATTAATAAGAAAGATAAACTGTTGTGGAAACGTGCTCATTTAAACTTGCAAATCACCATTATATAACCCGTGTGCAGCAACACTGTATCCTAAGGGAAGGACTAATTAGACCCTTAATGGCTTTCTGCTGCTAATCCTACTTGTACAAAGGTTTATCGTTTCAGTGGAAGCATGAATGAGGACGACAGGGCAGATAGCGGAGAGTCTCTGTGACTTCTGGGCTTGCTCCACCACTGCACAAGCGAACAAGGAACAGATGCCTGCCCTCTGCCCCCCACACTCACACACCCGAGCTTTTTAGGGCCTTCAGGTTGTGTGTGTGCGCGTGTGTGTGTCTCAGTGAGCTTGTTAGAGCTACTTTGACTTTGGAGACTGTCCCTCTATTTTTGAATTACCCCAAAGTTTTCTTTTTCCGTCCTTTGCAGACGGAAGGTGAACGGATGGGAGGTGTAAGCCTGGATAAAGGAGAGAAAAGAGATGCAGGCAGATGATGGATTAATGCCTAGTTTCTGGGGACTAGCCGGGCTGTGTGATTTTGTGATGAATGATGTGCAGTGCGAGGCTCTGTAAATATTATTCACCAGTTTACATGGCCACCATTTGTCCATCCATACAGCTGAAACCTTGCATCGCATTGAAGGAAAGCACCACTTTCTGCTCCATTATTGATGGACTTTGCTCTCTGCATGATTGGATACGGAACCTTGTGGAAGTATTCACACCTGTGGAACTTTTTCACAGCTTGTCACATTACATTTGGGGATTTTTTTATTTTCTATTTTTTTGCGATTGATCAGCAGGAGGTAGCACATTGTTGTAAAGTGGAATGAGAAGAAAAACATCTATAATAAGCATTGTTTACTCTAAATAAGTTACATTTTCTTTCAGGATGTATTTAATTATCTTTAAAGTACACTTATGTTTAATTTAATCTCAGTATAAAGCTTATGAACGCAGCTGATAAAGTCTAGGAGACGCAACATATGGGAGACAGCAAACGTGGAAGAATGTGGTCTGGTCCTTAAATGCATCACAGCTCAATGTGTGGTGGATTCCTAACACTGCATCACTCTCAGGATATTGCTCCTATGATGAAACGTGGTTGGCAGCATCATGCTGGTTGGAGTTGATGAAAAGATGTACGGAGATAAATACAGGGCAACCAATAAAGAAAGGATGTTTGTGACTGCAAAAGATTTGAGACAGGATGAGAGGTTGTTACAACGAAATCAACGAAGTCCTCACTTCAATTTTGCTACCAAATTGACAATCTGTCACAAAACCTGAAAATTCCTCTGCACAGAACGCTCTTCAGAGTTATTCTACAAAAAAAAATTGGTCTCTACATGGACAACAGCATTGGAAGAATAAAACCTTGAAACTGCAACAAAAGACAGTTCTAGAAAGTATTGACTAAGGCGAGCAGAATACAAAATACACATCGATACTTTTAGATTTTTATTCCTAAAACAATGTATAATTTAACTTGATTCCCTTCCAATTCACACTGCTTTATGATAATCAGATTTATAATAATCTGTCTCATAAAACTGCAAAAAAGTAGACTAAAGTTTGCGATGGTAAAAAAAAAAAAAAAAGTTCAAGGTTCATAAATATTTTTGCAAGCCCCAGCATAAATGAATACTTTATATGCAGGCTTCTGCACAGGATGCCTTTACTTTGGGCTCCTCCCACCTTGCTCAGGCTCCTCCCTCCTGAGTTATCTCCCTTTGAGGCAGCCGAAGCCTTGGAAACAGATCACTTTTTAAATCATTCATGAGCAGTCCCCGGAAAAGAAAGGCACGCAGAAAAAAGCTGTGGAAACGCAATGAGGGATGTGTCATTGTTTCTTTCATAGGCAATGATTTATGACACGACGGTTGTTACTGATTTGATAATCACAGTTTATTTCCTCTCAGAAAGGAAGAAAGTTATAGTCAGCGATTTTTGCCTGTTTTCCTTTCATTTCTTTTGTCTCGCAGATGAATTTTTTTTTTTGTTTTTGCTTCCCCACCCGCCTTCAAGAGATTTCTCTTCTCCTCTTCCACCTTCCCTCCTGCGTCATACCCATAAACATCCTTTTAAAAACACAAACACAGAAAAAGAATAAAAGCACTTGCACTGTGTCTTACCTTACATCTGATGAGAGGGGGCGGGGGGGGGGAATCTCTTGATACCATAAGCGTGCTCTAAAGCTGAAAAGCGCGCTGGGAATTGTAAGTGGGAGAACATGAGGTTCAGAGAGGGTGTCCTTGAAGAGATAGCTTGTTCTCAGTCAGCCACATTAATTAGCATAGCATTATTACAGGCATGGTGTGATCAAAAAAACACACTGCCATCTTTACCGCTGAACTGTCTCTGTCATTGCAGCCATGTTGATGGGTACGGGTAAACAACTCTTTAGCTGGGGCCTCAGTGTGCGACAGTGAGAAAAGGCTCGTGTGTTTTAATGAGATGCGTTCCGTCTCATGCTGTCAGCGCTCTGTGGTTGATGTCTGAGACTTTTCTCTTTTCACCAAAATCTGGTCCCTCATCATGGACCTTGGGGGAGATGACAGACAGCAGCCTCCTAAGTCAGCCAAACAAATCTTCAGGGGAATGTCGTTTACACTTTGCCTCTGCTCTAATAGCTTATTTGTGAATAGTTAAGAACCGTGGCTCTCGTTGGGTTTCGGCACTTCCGGCTGTCGGTGAAGGTTGCCTAAAAAGTTGAGCTTCATGTGGCATTTCATCCATACGTTTTCAGTTTTTTTGGAGCTACGCTCATGTATGCCACATCAGCAGATTTAGTCCCCTCCCACCCCCCACTGTTGTTTAATCAGGTGTAAAATTAACTCCAAACAGAGACTGGATGTAAAAACTACAGGTGAGAGGTGAATTTATTCATACTGTAAGCATAAGTGGGTACAGATCAGTGTAAGAGTCATTTACGTATATATATAAAAAAAATTCCCCTCTCACCCTCCATGGGTGGTATCTTTCATCCTCTGAGCTCGGGTCCTCTACCAGAGGCCTGGG